>NW_006399760.1:33813038-33815345 GCF_000299155.1 Elephantulus edwardii
GGTACATTCAATACTCTTCTCCAGCACCACAGCTCAAAGGCGTCAATTCTCCTTCTATCCTCCCTAGTCATTGTCCAACTCTCTGATGCATAACAAATGATTGCAAACACCACATGGCCTGTATCAGGAACACCTTAGTCTCCAGAGTACAGCAAGATACTATAATGAAATGTGCAGAGAGCTGAAGTCAGAAAATCAAAAGGGCCGGACTCGCTCAGCGTTTCTTAAGCTGAAGGAGCTGAAAAACAAATTCAAGCCATGGGTGGCAATATTTAAAGACAGTTTGGGTAGAATGTTGAATGATCCAGGAAGTATCAAAAGAAGATGAAAGGAGTACACAGAGTCACTATATCAAAAGGAATTGGCTGACACAGAGGAATTTCATGAAATAACATATAAGCAAGAACCTATGGTGATGAAGAAAGAAGTTCAAGTTGCTCTGAAGGAATTGGCAAAAAACAAGGCTCCAGGAGTTGACTGCATACCAATTGATTTATTTCAACAAACAGATGCTGCCCTGGATGTCCTCACCAAGTTGTGCCAGGAAATCTGGAGGACAGCCAGCTGGCCAACTAACTGGAAGAGATCAGAATTTGTTCCAGAGTGTGGTAATTATCAAACAATATCATTGATATCACATGCAAGTAAGATTCTGCTGAAAATTATCCAAAAACGTTTGGAGCAATATGGCAACAGAGAACTGCCAGATATGCAGGCTGGATTTAGAAGAGGTCGTGGTACTAGGGATATTACAGCTAATGTAAGATGGATCTTGGCAAAAAGCAGAGAATACCAGAAGAATGTCTATCTGTGCTTCATTAACTATGCAAAGGCTTTTGACTGTGTGGATCACAACAAGCTACGGCTGACTCTGAGAAGATGTCTACATATTTATACAGATGGCAAGCTGAACATATTGAAATCTGCAAATCTTAACAATGAAAGCAAAAAATCAACTCTGGGGTCTCGCCACCTGCCCGCATCTCCTGTGGTCTCATGGTCTACTTCCACCTTGGTCATTCAGGTACTTTGGCGAACAAACTGCTGTGAGGCTTGACCATGTGGGATCCCTAACTCAGGCAACAGGGAGGTCCTGGGCCCCTCGTCGGAGGTGAGAAGCCATTTCCAGAAAGGAACAATAGTCTTCCTCTGTGCTTACTCAGGTACTTTGGGGAACAAACTGTCTGGATCACATGTACAGGCCATGGTCTTTGGAATTACTTGCTATGCATCAGAGAGCTGGACAATGACTAGGGATGATAGAAGGAGAGTTGATACCCTTGAGCTGTGATGCTGGAAAAGAGTACTGAATATAACATGGACTGCTAGGAGAACAAGCATGTTCATCCTGGAGAGGGTGAAGCTAGGCTGCTCCTTGGAGGCAAGGATTCTGAAGCTTCGTGACATACTTTGAACCTGTTGCAAGGTGGGACCAGTCCTTGGAGAGAGAAGTCATGCTTGGGAGTAAAAAATTTGGGGAAAGTATGTATCAGATAAGGGTTTACTATTTACAACAACAACAACAAAATCATTCTTACAACACAAAAATATAAAATGTACAAAGGATTTCAATAGATATTTCATCAAAGAAAGTATATAAAAGGTCAATATTAAGCATACGAAAAGATAATCAACATTATTAATGTTCTGTTGTGTGTCTGGAGTCGATACCAATTCCTAGCTGACTCTCCTGTGAGTTTTCAGAGGCAGTAAACGGAAAAGGGCTCCTGTGGAGCAGCTGTTGGATTTAAACTATGCATATGTGCCTTTGGAATTGCAACCCAAGTTCCTACCATTAGACCACCAGAACTCCCTAATTAATCCCTTGTGATTGTTATGTACTGCCAAGTCAGACCGACCCACAGCTGACCCTCTAGTGGGTTTTCAGAAGCAGTTAATCACACGAGAAGAGATAGCCCAACTTTACCCTGTGGATTAGCTGGTGGTTTTGAACTGCACACTTTCAGGATTGTAGTGCAGTTTCTTACCACTAAGCCATATGAGTTCCCTTATTAATTAATCCTTTAGGGAGACAAAATCAGATACTACTTCACCAGCAGTTAAATGGTTGAGATTTAAAAAAAAAAAATTAAAAACAACAGAAAATACATGGAAATACGTTGTTGTTGTTGTTGTTATGTGCCGTCAAGTTGTTTCCGACTCATAGTGACCCTATGCACAACAGCCCTAAACCCTGCTCTATCCTGCGCCAACCGCACCTCCTCTGACACACCCATCCCGATTACCCCAGTCACCGAATCAATCCATCTCATAGAGGGTCTTCCCCTCCTGCGCTGTCCCTCCACC
>NW_006399760.1:33818375-33876584 GCF_000299155.1 Elephantulus edwardii
TAGCCTGTATCAGACGCACCTTAGTCTCCAGAGAGACACCATTGCTCTTCAGTACTTTGGAGAGGTCCCTAACAGCAGACTTTCCCATGGCAATGGGCCTTTTAATTTCCTGGCTGCTGGTGCCAAGACTGTTGACTATGGAGCCAAGCAAACTAAAGCATGGAAATATAGGTAAACGGAAAAATTTATATAATGCTGGCAGCAATGTAAATGGTACAAATCATTGTATAAAACAGTTTGGCATTTTATCAAAAACTGGAACACAAAATTACCATATGATCCATCAATTCTATACCTAGTTACACAAGAGACTTGAAAATTCTACTCCTAGTTACACAAGAGACTTTAAAACAGTGAAATAAATACATGTACATCAATGTTCACTGGAAAAATAGTCAGAATAGCTCCAAATTGGAAACAACCTATATACACAACCACAGAAGACTGGATAAATAAAATATGGAATATATATACATTGGAGTACTCAGCTATAAAGAAATTTAAATCCATATTACATGCATGAACACAGATGAACCTTGAAAATATTATGAGATTACAAAAGAAAAAATATTGTATGATCTCACCTACATGAAATATACAGAATAGGTAAATTATCCGGATAGAGACCAAAGCTTATTAGTGGTTACCAGGGATCAAAAGAAGAAGGAAAGGTGCCGTTGTTACTTAGAAAACACTGAGTTTCTATTTATGATAACTGAAAATTTGACAATGGATACTGGTGATGGATTCAAACAATATAATTGATGTAATTGTCATCACTAAACTGTATTGCTGTTTTTTTAAAAAAATATTTTATTAATTTTAATGAACATTTACAGAGATTTTGGATTTCCATTCATTCACTGTTGCATTTTTCTCCGTGCCCTCCCTGACCCCCAGTTCACTTTTCTCCTTAAAAAGTAAAAGAAAAATTCCTTCATTGGTATACAATCCACCCACCCACCCCGAGTACACTCCAACTATGCAACCTTAATTCTGGACTCTTGTCATAACCATAATACCCAATCATATATTGTTTTTAAACTTTTCTCTTCCTCATCTGTTTCAATGCAGTATTCATAATTTATCCAATTTTTCTCAGTCTTATCCCAACCCTGATATCAGTCCCATTCTACAACAGCGGCACTATGCACTATTTGTCTTTTTGTGACTGAGATATTTCACTTAGCATAATGTTCTTCAGGGTCACCCATTTTGAATAATATTGCATGAGTTCCTTGTTTTTCAATGCAGCATAGTATTCCATTGTGTGAATATACCACAGTTTCTCTATCCATTCGTTTGTTGATGGGCACTTTGGTTGATTCCAACTCTTTGCTATTGTGGACAAAGTTGCAATAAACATGGGTGTGCATATATCTGCCTGGGTGGCAGTTGTGGTTTCTTTAGGGTATATTGCCAGTAGAGGAAGTGCTGGGTGGTGGTGGTGTTTTTGATTACCTTTAAATTGCGACTATATGAACAAAAGGCCTGAAGCCCCTCTACAACTACTAACATTTATCAATGTTCATAGAGTTTCCTGAGGCATGTTGTTTAGGAAGTGGATGGCACTCCTGCTTCCAAATCTGTAAGAAAATGTTATTGGTTGAATCTCCTTCAATGCATAGCGACCCTGTGTACAGCAGTTCTGAACCCTTCCCTGTCCTGAGCCAGTCTCACTAATTTTGACACACCAACCCCCCTTACCCCAGATACTGTATCAATCCATCTCATCCGGGGTCCTCCTCTTCTGCGCTGTCCGTCCACCCTTCCAACCATGATGTCTTTCTCCAAGGGCTGATCTATTCTAGCAACGTGCCCAAAGTGAGGAAGAGCTTCAAAATCCTAGCCTCCAAGGAGAGACTTGGTTTCACTCTCTCCAAGACACACTGATCTGTCATCTTGGAAGTCCATGGTATGTTCAAGACTCTTCTCCAGCACCACAACTCAAAGGCATCTATTCTTCTTCTGTCAACCTTAGTCATTATCCAACTCTCTGAAGTATAACAAGTAATTGAGAAGACCATGGCCTGGATTAGGTGCACCTTTGTATCTAGACTGACATCATTGTTCTTCAGCACTCTGAAGAGGTCCATGAAAGCGGATTTTACCAATGAAATTCATCCTTTGATTTCCTGACTACTGACAGGATCTGAGAGCTCTCTCTAATCTCTTTGATTAGGTAACACCTTTCTCCCAGAGGGAAAAACATCACATTGTGTCAGCAATGTAAACAAAGACAGTAAGTCATAGAATTTAGCAGAAGCTCTGTGGCCAGGATCTTCCCTCTGTAAGGCCTCAAGTAAAAATCTTTCTTTGAAGTTGGTACATGGGATTTGGACTTACATCCTCCTTAACAAGAGATGGACAATGGAATGGGGATGTACAGGGAAAGGGTAGAGACAAGTCACATGTGCTTGGGGGGGGGGAGCAGTGAATGTATTGGTTATGTTTGTAAGGAAAGTGTCTTTCATCTGGTAGGTAAAATGCTTGTCTGTCAGATATTCTTCTAACAGTGAACATCTAAATTAAGACAGGCTAGGAAGGCCATCCACTTCTCATATAAAACTGGCCTTTGAAAACCCTATGAACAGCAGAGCATACTTAGAGTAGACAAAACTATGTACATGAGAAATAAAGACTTGGCAAAAGTGTTTTTGTTTGTGACAACTAAACACAAAATTGTTTTTATTAATTTGTGACAATATTTCCCCAAAAAAAACTTTTTTCAGGGAAACAATTGATTTACTTATCATTATTTTATTACTGAGACTTACTTATGCCATGAGTGAAATAAATAAAGCCCAACATTTCTTACTTATTCATAAGATTTCTTTACCACTTATAGGAAAAACATAAAAGCTAACAAGACTAATATTTTTATAATTATATTTACAATTTCTAAGTTCAAGTACATCTACTATAAGAATTCAATAAGCACCGCTGTGTTTTGACCTTAAGAATTCAAGTTAAAATTTCATCTCTATGAAAGCTGTTAATTGCCTGCTCCCTAAATTAATCAAAACATTGCTTTTTCTGCTATTTTTTTACAACTTACGAGAATTAAAAATGAAATTAAAAAAGTATTTAAAAAAAGAAATTAAATATTCATACCTGTATAACTTGTATGACTGTGTATTCCACAAAACAACTGTTCCATCAGCTGCTCCAGAGGCCAAACAACTGGAGTCCGGGGAAAACCGGCAAACTCTAACAGGGCTACCGCTGGGTTGTTCCATCACGGCCAAAGTATGTCCATTTTGCGTATTCCATAGGACAGTGGTACCATCTGTTGAACATGAAGCCAAAAGATGTCCTGAAGGGGAGAAACAGCAGCAGTGGACAGCATACGTGTGAAATTTGAGTGGCGAGTGTGGCAATTCAGTGAAGTCACTCAAGGAGTACAGACGGACTGTTTTGTCCAAAGAGCAAGTGGCCAAGAGGGAAGAGGAGAAGGCACAGCAATTGACATCATCACTATGGTCAGCTAATGTGTGAATTAGTTTTACCATGTTCTTTAACTGGAGTAAAACAGCCTGCAATTGAAAAACAAACAACAAAACAATAAAAGTTACTTTAATCCTAGGCATCTGATAAATGCAACTCAAATTCCTAGAAAAGTGTCAAAACCCATTTAGAAAGGTGCTCAATGAAAGCATCTAGGGTCAATTTATCATAGTCAGGACAAGAATAATTGTTGTTGCATACTATAGAGTCGGAACCAACCCATAGCAGACCCTCTGGAAGGTTTTCAGAGGTAGTTAATCAAGCGGGAGGAGACTGCCCATCCTTCTCCCACCAAGCAGCTGGTGGCCTCGAACCTTGTGCTTCGGGATTGCAGCACAGCTTCTTTCCACTAAGCCACCAGAGCTCCCTAACAATAACTAGGAGAAACAGGGACATAAACATTTAAAGACTACAACCTCTGATGATCATAATATATATGATTTTTTGGCCCAGAATATGTAAAAGCAATGTCAAGTGATGCTAAAAATAAATTGGGTGAACAAAATGGACCCAAGAATGATCCAAAGTGTGAGCACAAATGTGAATCAAGATGTGAACCACAGTGTGAACCAAAGTGTGAATCAAAGTGTGAACCAAAGTGCTAGTCCAAATGCCAACCCAGGTAAGGAAGCTGTTACAAAGGTGCTTCAACAAGTATCCATGAGACAAATGCTCTTCGCCATATTCATCTAAGCACCCCCACTCCATGCTCTCAGCCATGCCCTCCTCCCAAACCCATTTGTGTCAAGTCCTGTCCTCCCAAATGCCCTCCCTGTCCACCACCAGAGTGAAGTACCAAGGACACCACCCAACTCCACTGCCACCTACTGCCATCATTCTTCTATGTTCAGCACCGCAGGCTGGGGGCTGAAACCATGAACTAACAAGTAAACAGGTTCCTCTGCAGTAAAAGACAAAAAATAAAAATCTGCAAAATAGCCTTGTCTAATAATTTAAAACTGATGTGATGGTGAACACACAAATTTCCAAGTGTTTATCGTTGCCTTTGAACTCTTTCTCACAACTAATTAATTCTTAACACTGTCTCCTTAAAGATCTGCTTATCTCAAGTGGGAAAACAAACTCGGTAATTTGACAAATTTGTTTCTTCCACAGGGTAGGGCCAGGGTTAACTGCTCTGCCTTTAAAATGTAACTGTAGGATTCAATCACAAAACAATTAACAAAAGGTTTCCTGTCCAATTTAAATGGTATCTAAAGTTATTTGATCATGGTTTGTCATCTTGCCTGATAAAGAAATAATAGATTTGAGATGAGGAAACAATTCTGCATAACCAAGGAACCAAGAGTAGGGAAAGGTGACTTAGCTGACGGCCTTGCAGGAAGTGCAACCATGGTGCTTGTAGGAGGCAAGAATGGTGAAGGTCATCTCTCATACTTTGGGCATCCATGTTGTCAGGAGTGGCCAATCCTCGGAAATAAACAAGCTTGGAAAGATGGAAGATCAGAGAAAGGGTTCATCTCAACAAGATGATGAGACAGGGACCATAACAATGGGCTTGAGCATATCAGAGATCATGAGGAGAGGGTTGCTATGAACCATGGTTAACTCCACAGCACCCAACTACTACTATTCAAGAGTAAATTTGCAAACATGAAAACCCCAACTTCATCACTCCTGTTCTGTGATCTGGCCTCTTTGTCTCAGAGGTCAGCCCCTGCTACTCTCCCTCACTGGTTTTCAGTCTTTCTGGGCAAAGTGATCCTCTGGTCTTGGATCTTCACAGAGCGGCTTTCTTAGGCTGGAATTCTCTTCCCTTCGATCCTGGAAAAGCTAATTCTTTCTTCTCATTCAGATCTCAATCTCAGGGTCCTCCCTCAGACAGTTTCTCAGTTTAAAGTCACTCTCTGCAGTAGCACGGCCCCCACTGTAATCCTCTGAGTAGCAATTGCCTTCTGTCCATTTATTTAGGGTCTCCCCAACTAAGATGTAATGGGATGGGATATTGTCCTTCATCCCTACTTTAGTATTCACAGCACATAAAACATTGTCAAGTACCTAATATGTTCATGTAAATACTTTAATATTTTCCTTTTCCAACCTGAACTAAGGAACAAAGCTATCAAAGAAAAAAAAATATGGCAATGGGAAAGTGCTGTAAGATGGGACAATAAATAATCAGCCCTCAAGAGGCCGATGTGCCGCTGGTGTGTAATATTTCTAATCTCGTTTTACTCTTATTTACAGAAATTTCTACTAACCAAATGATGGCAAGTGCCTTTTCCATTGTCATCGTATTCCAAAAGTTCGGCTTCTTTTTGCTCCTCAAATATAAACACCAAAACAGCCAAAACAAATAAAAACTAGCGGACTATCGCCTTTATTACTGCGCTAGACACCAGCAAGGTCAGGCGATGCTTTCTGAACTTCCACATCCCAAAGGGACTAGTGCACACGTCGACAATTTTTTTTCCAAACAAAATTCTCTCTGCTAACTTTGACTTCCGCACCCTGCAGGCTAGAACAGCGGGAAGCCAGGGATGGAAACTGTCGCTGGTTTAAGGGCATTTTGAAGGGTTCTCAGCACCCAGCTGCGCCTAAACCGTGACATCAAACGTTAATTCCCCGGGAAACCTAGTCAGATCCTCAGCATCAACACAAGTAGCCCCGACTGATCTAAGCCAAGCAGGAAACGTGCCAAGAATCCCCTCCACTGGAGCCCCCGCGCGAGGTCTCCGAGGACCGAGCGCCTCCTGGAGGAGGGCGGCCTGGATGCTGGGCGCTCACCCCGAGGCGGGCGCGGGCCCTGTGCCTTCCGAAGAGCGTGGCCGGCGCTCCAGCCGCGCCCAGGTGAAGCTTCACCGACGCCCGACTCCCGGGCCGAGGCTGCACAACCGTGTGTCGCTCCCGTCAAGGCGCCCGCCGGTCCCTGCTGCGCGCTCAGAACATGAAACACAGGGCTCCGATGTCCAAAACCTAGAGGTTAAGCGGGCTGAGGGAAAGGCAGCAGACTTTTCGGACAGCAGCTACGCTTTCCCACTTGTTACAGGTGCAGCTAAGCAAACCCGCACACGCTACCCTCTGAAGCAAGCAGGTTACACAAGTGACGTAACGCCCAGGTGAAGCGGGCGTGGCTGTACGCCCGCCAAGGTCCAGGAGGAGGCCACGCCCTTCCGGGGGCGGTGCCCGACACGGCGCATGCGCGCGCCTCCGCACCCTGCTGGGAGGAAGGGGTATGTGCTGGGTTCTTACTACAGGTTCTAGAAGAACTGAGACTTGCAAAGTGGGGGGGTTTTTGCAGTTTTTCCTCAGTCAAATAGATTGAAACCATAAGGTCTACAAAGTGCCGTGAGGCACTGAAAAGTAGTTTTAAAAGCCCATTGTGCAAACTGCGAGGTTATCACTGGTTAAAGTTTTTCAATCTACCTCCCCCCCCACACACACCTCCTAAATACTCCTCCCTGCACTGTTTTGCCTTCCTCTGTCCTTAGGGGTGTCTGTTTAGGCCATACGAATTTATTCTGCTCACCAGAAAGGGTCTTTAATTGTTGTGGTATCACATGTACACAGTATCATCTGTATGTTGCGCTGGGGTTTGTTTGGTTTGGGGTTTGGTTTTTTTCCCACCTTTATGTTTATGGAAGCCTTTTGGGGCAAGGTGGGGGAAAAGTGTGGTGTGCCAGGTGTATGGCAGAGAGATTTTAAGGATCGACTGTTTTCCAAGCGCATGTGAGTCGAAAGTGGCTCTTCCCAGCTCCTTTTAAGAAGTTGGCTAACAGATTTCTTAGGTATAGTATAACACTGCTTTCAGATCTGAATCTAATATAGTTATGTACTGTCAAGTCAGAAACAACCCATAACTGATCCTTCAGAAGATTTTCAGTGGCATAATTCAGAGGATGAGATTGTCCATCTTTTCCCCCGCAGCACCTGGGGAACTTGAACTGGGTACCTTTAATTGGTAGCACAATATCTTAACACTAAGCCACTCACGCTCCAAGAGATAGCTATTTAAATAAAAAAGAAAAGTCCTTCTACTTTTAAAAGCTTTCTTTAATGAAGAAACATTTTAAGCTTATCAGTCTGAGGAAATAAAAATCATGTATTTGGAGAGTAATAACCAAAATTTCCAAGTTTAAAGAAGAAATTGTTGGTTTTAGGCGTCATTGAGTAGAATTTCACTCTCATAACCCTATGAAAAACCTATTTGAATCATCCTCATCATCTGTGACACACTTGAGCTCATTGTTGGCAATCACTGTGTCAATCCATCTCTTTGAGGGTCTTCCTCTCTTTCAGTGACCCTACCTTTCCAAGAATGATGTCCTTCTCCATGGAATGGCTTCTCCTAGCAACATGTCAAAAGTATGTAAGACAAAGCTTTGTCATCTTCGCTCCAAGGAGCATTACAGCTGCTTTTCAAAGACTTATCTGTTTGTTTTTTGAGCAGTCCACTGAAGATTCAGTGCTCTTCTCCAACACCACAGCTCAAAAGCATCAGTTTTTCTTCTGTCATCATCCTTATTCATTGACCAGCTCTCAGATGCATAGCAAGTGACTGGGAAAAGACTATGGACTGAATCAGGGGCACCTTAGTCTTCAAAATTACATCATTGCTCTTCAGTATTTTATCAAGGTCCCTGATAGACATGTCCAATTAAGTCTCCTAATCCCGACTGTTTATACCAAAGGTGTTGCGAATCCTATTAAGATTAAATCATTAACACTTTCAATCTTTTTTCCATCATGGTGTTGTTTATTGATCCAGTGGTGAGGATTTTTATCTTCTTATTGTTGAGATGCAATCTATACTGGAGGCTGTAGTCTTTGACCTTCTGCAGCAAATGTTTAAAGTCCTCCTCACTTTAAGCAAGCAAGGTTGTTTCATCTGCATAACACAGGTTGCTGATGACCCTTCCTCCAATCCGGATGCCACTTTTTTCCCCCCATATAATCCAGCTTCTCAAATGTTCAGCATACAAATTGAATAAGTATGGAGAAATGCAACCTTCACACACACCTTTCCTGATTTAAAACCATACAGTGTTCCCTCCTCTGCTCAGACAACAGCTTCTTAGTCTAGGTATAGGTTTCATATGCGTATAATTAATCAGTGTATCAATTACCATCTGTTCATTTCTTTAGTGATCTCCTCAGCTACGATACAATAGGTTGGGTTATTGTCCTTCATACTCACTTGAGTATTCACAGAACATAAAACTGCGTCAATGTGGAAGAGCACGCTGTTATTCCGTGTGTTATGGAACATTCTCCAAATTACCTTAAAGCTATTTTAGATTCCTAGAGTTACCATGTTGTTGTGGTGTACTGCGGAGTCAGAACCAACCCATAGCTGACCCTCCAGTGGGTGTTCAGAGGCAGTAAAGTTGCAGGGAA
This sequence comes from Elephantulus edwardii, assembly GCF_000299155.1. NCBI lineage: Eukaryota > Metazoa > Chordata > Mammalia > Macroscelidea > Macroscelididae > Elephantulus > Elephantulus edwardii. The sequence goes on from NW_006399760.1 coordinate 33,827,241, forward strand.
GGAGATTGCCCATCCTTCTTCCCTAGAGCTGCTGGCGGCCTTAAAATTCATGCCTTCAGGGTTGCAATGCAGCTTCTTGCCACCAGACAAAATAGGTGATAGGCCACCAGACAAAAAATACATTTTATTAAGCATGCAATTAAGATGCATAAATAAATAATTGGTAACAGTAAAGGAAAAGTTGGAAATAAAAGGTATACCATACGAGGATACAAATTGACATGTCTCAGCTAACAAATGCAGCCCTGGACGTGCTCATCAGTCTGTGCTAGGAACTTTAGCAGACAGCTGCCTGGTCAACTGACTGAATTAGTATTTATTCTCATTCCCCAAAAAAAGGTGATCCAACAAAATGTGGAAATTATTACACAATATTATTAATGCCATATGCAAGCAAAATATTGCTGAAAATCATCCAAGAATGGCTAGAACAGTACATTGCTAGAGAACTGTCAGAAGATCAAGTTGGGTTTAGAAGAAGCTGTGGCACAAGGGATATCATTGCTGATGTCAAATGAATCCTATCTGAAAGTAGAAAATGCCTAAAGAATGTGCTTTACTGACTATGCAAAAGCATTTGACTGTGTAGATCATAACAAACTATGGCTAATATTAGAATGGGAATCCTAGAACACTTATATGCTTATACGAAAGATGAAATAGAGGTCATTGGAAACTGTTCAAATTTTTAAGTTGAAAATGAAGATCATAACTTAAGATTTTGAGAACCTTAGGTGATTTTGAAAACTTAGAATAAACCACGACTCCAGGTTGATGAAGTTAAACACCTGACTGTGTTTCAAAGAACTGTCATGTAAATTTTTCCAAAAACAATTTTGTAGGGAAAAATAGATTATATAACCATAAAGATATACCACTCAGATAACCCACTCAGTACCAACATTTCCTTCTAGACTTTTTATAAATATTAATTTTACAAAAGTCCTATAAATTGTAATTTTTTTCAAAACCTCAAATTTATATCTGAACCTTTTCCAAATCTAAAAGTTTATTAGCATTTTTTTTTCTCTTTCCTTATGGCCTACATAGAACCATAGCATGATTTAACATTTTCCCTGTTGTCAGATACTTGTTTCATCATATTTGCTCTTAAAGAAATTGAGTTTCTTAATATAAATAACGCTGTTTAAATATATTTAGTTCCAGCTCAGAGTAATCCTATAACACAAGTTGTCATTTTCCTATGTTGTTGTTGTTGTTAAGTGCCGTCAAGTCGCAGGCGACTCATAGCGACCCTACGAAGGAGAGTCCTCGATGCTTGGGTGCCTTTCATCTTCTCTCCAGGTTCATAGGGTTTCTGGAGGCAAGCTATTATGGAAGTGGATGCCACTCCTCCTTCCACACTTGTTTTAGTCGGGGAGCTCCACCCCACTCTCTGCCCACCTTGGGTAGCCAACCATTAACGCATTTGACACATCCGTGTCACAGTGTTCAGCCTCACAGCAACCACAAGTGACCACGGGACGGCAACTTGTACACCAGGGCTATACGACCTAGAGGAATGTCTGGACAAAAACAATGAATTCCTATAGAGAATAAAGTTATACTCTTTACAGAAGCAGACTGCTTCTCCTGTAGAGTGGCTGTTTAACCATTGTGCCACTGGGGTCCCTGCTTAGGATATGAAAACAAAACCATGGAGTGAATTCTGACCCTCCATCGGATTTCTAAGACTAATTCTTAAAGGGAGGAGACTGCCCATCATCGTCTCTTGGAGCAGTTTAGAATAGAGCTGAATAGAAAATGAATAATTGGGCATAAGAGTGTAGAGGCTCTTAAGTCTCACCATATTGCTTTTCGTAGAGGCTGTACAGTAATGTGGCTGTGCTTGTCTCCATATTTTGACCAGACTTCAGTAATATCTTTTATTATTATTAGTTTGACTTGCAGAAGTGGATACACTTTCTATTTATAAAAGCAACCAATGATATGTTTCAATAATCCAGCACAGAACCCTAAGAACAATATGGTATCATTTCCCATGCTGAAGGAAAAGGTAGAGATGTAAATAAACCCTTAGCTAGTCTCCAGTTGATGACTTTTCATTCTGAGATGTGCTACCTAAATCAGAAACAATTGTGCCAGTGGCTTTTGGGTTGACTTGGACACATGCTTATCCAAAGTGTGTCACAGTAGAACTCTGTTCCATGGAGTTTTCAAAGGCTAGTTTTTTTGGAAGTAGTTCACCAAGCCTTTCTTCCAGGGCACCTCTGGACAAAATCCAGCCACATACATCTTTTGGCCCACTCAGGAAAAGAGAGCATTTTAGTGCAAGAGTTAGCTGGTCATCTTATCCAATAAGATATAGTGTAAGTATTGTTGGACTTTTAACTCATGAAGATTAAGTTATTTTAGGCATTCTTTGCTTTAATTCCATAATTGTGGTTAAAAAAATTTAATCCTATTTGTCATTAGAACAAATATGAATCGTTTCCTTTGAATTATGGTATTCGGGAAGAGTATTGAATTATCACAAGGACAGCCAAGGAGCTCTGATGGCTTAATGGTAAGGAGTTGTGCTGCCAAACCAAAGATAGGGTTCAATTCCCCCAGCTGCTCTGAAAGAGCATTATTTACTGCCTCTGAAAAACCCACTGGAGGGTCAGCCAGGAGTTGATTCTGACATGATAGTGCAAAATAAAAACACAGAGTGCTAAAATGAACAAATAAGTCTGTCCCAGAAGAAGTGCAGCCAGAGTTCGCCTAAGAGGCAAGGGCGATGAAACTTCCTACAGCCCCCTCCCAGTCCCCCCCCAACCCCCGTGCCCATACTGTGAGCTTGCTGTCAGGAGGGGTCAGTCCTGGGAAAAAGACATCATGCTGGGAAAGGTCGAAGGGGACGCTCAACAAGAGGAGCCAACACGGTGACTACAACGATGGACATGGGCGATGCAGAGACTGTGAGGACAGCGCAGACAGGGCAAGGTCTGGATCTGCTGTTCCTAGGGTGGCTGCGAGTCAGTTGACTCAGTGGCACCTGACAACATACTGTCATTAACTTCTAGTGGTGGTTCTTGTAATAATGATACTTGAGGAATACAGAAGCAAATTTTATTTTTTAATGCTTTTTATAAATTTAATTTCATTATTTTTGTGTGTGTGTACCATCGAATCGGATCTGACTGGTTCAGGAGGAGACTGTCCCTCCTTCTCCAGCAGAGCATCTGGTGGATTCAAACTGCGTACCTCTGGGATTACAGTGCAGCTTCTTGCCACTAGGCCACCAGAGACCCTAGAAACAAATTTTAAATGACTTATTTACAGGGCATAGTAAGGAACACATCCTTTCAAAATACAACTGCATTCAAAACTAAGTAGGTGTGAATCGTGGACAATTAGCCACTGATTATTAAAATGTATGGTCAAGAGTAAACAAGTGTTCACTGGAGAGGGAGAGATGATCGCTGGTAGATGGAAAAGGATGTGTATGGAAAAGGATGTGTATGAGTGGGTCTTACATAGGCCTCCAAGCCAGCTGACGAATGAGCTGTAGAAGTCATTATTTTTACAACTATTTGTGTCATTTTATTCTATAGGCAAATCTAAGGTCATAGTTCACAGAATGATGTAGGCTGACAAAGCTTGAACAAAAAATCCCTTGATGTGTTCAGTTTGTGAAAGCTCAACTCACTGTACCTGCCCTTTTGGGTGTATACATTGTTGTGTGCCACTGAAGTCGGAAATGGCCCATAGATGAGCCTCTGCAGGCTTTCAAAAGCAGTCAATCACATGAAAGGAGATCATCCATCCTTCTCTCAAGGAGCAGTTGCTTGATTTGTGGCGTACCTTTGGGATTGCAGCAAAGCTTCTTATCACTAGGCCACCAGTGTCAATAAAAAGGCCCAGGGGATGCTCTCATGTCTGATGCAATCCTTTACTTGTCACACCTGATACAACGCAAAGTGCCACCTTCTCCATGGAGAACACTGGGGAATCTGGGAAACTGTTGACTGTGTCTGGGAGCAACGGGTTATTCTCCATGTTATGGAACATTCTTTGAGTTACCTTACTACTGTTATCTTAAGATTCCCAGAATTGGCATAACAAACAAAGATTTTTTTTTCTTCTTAAGCTTTATTTTTTAAAAATAATTTTAATGAGCATTTACAGATATTTTGGATTTCCATCCATTCATTGCTGCACTTCTCTTCCCCCCAGTCCCCCCCAGTTCGTTCCTCTCTTTCAAAAGTAAAAGAAACACTCCCTCCCTGGTACACAGTCTCCCCGCACCCCTCCCACCACCCCAAGTACATTCCACTATGCAACCTTAATTGTGGACTCTTGTGATAACCATAATACCCTATCATACATAGCTTTTAAATTATTCACACCCTCATCTGTTTCAGTGCAGTATACACGATTTATCCAGTTTTTCTCAATCTTACCCCAACCCTGATATTAGTCCCATTTTACAACAGTGGCACAGTGCAATATTTGTCCTTTTGCGACTGAGATATTTCACTCAGCATAATGTCCTCCAGGCTCACCCATTTTGAATAATATTGCATGAGTTCCTTGTTTTTCAATGCAGCATAGTATTCCATTGTGTGAATATACCACAGCTTCTCTATCCATTCGTTTGTTGATGGGCACCTGGGTTGTTTCCAACTCCATGCTATTGTGAACAGAGCTGTGATAAACATGGCTGTGCATATATCTGCTTGGATGTCAGTTATGGTCTCTTTCGGATATATTCCCAGTAGTGGAATTGCTGGGTCAAATGGTATCTCTATTTGCAACTTTTTGAGAGAGCGCCATACCGCCTTCCACAGTGGTTGCACCATTTTACACTTCCACCAACAGTGAATAAGGGTTCCAGTTTCTCCACAACCTCGCCAGCATTTGTTGCTTGCTGTTCTGTTAAATTTTGCTATTCTGACTGGGGTGAGATGATATCTCATAGTTTTTTGATTTGCATCTCTCTTAGAGCTAGGGATTTTGGACATTACTTCATGTGCTTGTTGGCCATCTGAATGTCTTCCTTGGTGAAGTGTCTGTTCATATCCTGGGCCCATTTTTCAATTGGATTATTTACCTTTATCTTGCTGTGGTGCTCAAGTATTTTATAAATTCTAGATATAAGTCCCTTATCTGACATGTCATTACCAAATACTTTTTCCCAGTCTGTGGCTTCCCTTTTTACCCTGTTGGAGAAGTTTTTGGATGTGCCTAGGGATTTGATTCTTAGAAGGTCCCATTCATCTATTTTATCTTCTCCTGGTTGTAGATACAAAAAGATTTTTGATCAAACATACAATTAAGATGCATAAATAATAACTGGTGATAGGAGTGAAAGTTGGAAATAAAGAAGGATTGGTCATTAGAAAATATGGTCTTGAGGATAGAAATGAAACTGGAGATTGAATGACAGAATTTTATACAATGATTCCATTACAAATACCATCTTTAAATAATATACATGATTTTACACATGGACTTTGACTGATAAAAAACATAAAAATTAAATTTATGAAATCTGTGGACAGAGACAGTGGAAAATTTTATCAGTAGTCAAAACAGGGTCAGGGACCAAGTGTGGAACAGACTATCAATTGTTCATATGCAAGCTTAAGAAAATTAAAATGAATCATAAAAGTAGAAATATTACCTTGAGGATAAGTTCTACTTGTTCAGCATTTTGCTTTCTTCCCCCCTGCATTGCTTATTTAAATTTCCTAATATTTTATTAAAATATTCAGAAGAGTACTGAATACCCCATGGAATTCAGAAGATATTAAAAGAATGCACCAATGGGCTCAAGTGTTGAAAGGGTATGAGAGGGTGGCATAGGATAGGACAGGATTCAGATCTGTTTTTCACAGAGTAGCTATGAGTTGTACTCAACTAGATGGAATCTAACAACAACAACATTTTGTGAAGTATTTTTGGTTCTATAGTCACTAAGTGATATCAATTTACAGTTTTCAAATAATGTCTATGGTTTTAATATCATACCTCCAAGTGAATATTGCTAAAGTCAGTGGTAAATGTATAATACCTGTAATAATTAAGAATTCTCAGTATTTTATATTCACTGTATACACTTGACATTTTTCATTAATATCAGCCTTTCCAACTAACTAGAGCAAAAGCTATTATTTCATCTCTTTAAAATTACTATATGAAAATAAAGACCATTTCCCCCTGATTCTTAGAAAGTTGATATGCCTATATACAAACAAAATCTATAAAAAGATATGTTGTTAATACGATGGAAAAATTATGTGATATTGTCCCAAAATGTAGCACTGAAATTAAAAACTGGTACTGATTTTTGAGAAAAATAAGCAATCAAAACAAATACTGCACTCTTTTATAACACTGGGGAAGTGTAAACTGATGCTGCCATTTGGAGAGGACTGTGACAATATCATGGGCAAGAAGGAAACACTTAAGCAACTTGGAGAGTTCCCACCCACATACAGATTCCAGGAAAACTCTTACCATGACACATTATTTAGTAGTCTTCAACAAATTAACTAAGATCCTAATGGCTTAAAGTGATAATAACCATTTATTATTTCACAATTTCTCTGGATTAGGATTTCAGGAGTTTCCTAAGCTTCTGGTCAGACAGCTGTCTTGCCAACAGATTGGAAGAGGTCTGTATTTGTTCCCATCCCCAAGAAAGTTGATCCAATAGAAAGTGGAAACTATCAAACAGTATCATTAATATCACATGCAAGCTGGAGATCATGAAAAAATAAAATGCCTAGAAGAGTAGTACATAGATAGGAAATTTCCATCAAGTTAAAGAAGAATTTAGAAGAGGTGGTGGCACCAGGGATATCATTGCTGATGTCAGATGGATCCTGGTTAAACTAAATACCAGAATACCTATTTTTGCTTTATGGACAATGCAAAGGCATTTGATTGTGTGAATCCTAACAAGTTGTGTCTTACATTAAGAATGGGAATCCTAGAGTACTTAATTATGCTCATGTGATACATTTACCTAGACCAGGTGGCTGTTGTGCGAAGAGAACAAGGGAACCCTTTATGGCTTAAAACTAAGAAGGGAATGTGTCAGGGTGTTCTTTCTCCATACTTATTCAATCTGTATGCTGAGCAAATTATTCAAGAAGCTTGACTCTATGAAATAGAATGTGGCACCACGATCGGAGGGAGACTCATCAATAACCTGTGTTATGCAGATAACACATTGCTTGTCAGGAGGTCTAGAAGCACTTGTTGCAGAAGATTAAGGAATACAGCCTTCAATATGGATTGCATCTCAATGTCAAGAAAACAAAGTTGTCGTTTTTTTACCACTGGACTGGTAGGCAACATGCTCGATGGAGAAGCGATTGAAACTGTCAACTTCTTCTTACTTAAATCCACAATTAATATCCTTAGTATTAATAGTCAGGAAATCATGAGTTGTATTGCACTGGGAAAGCTGGCAGTTAGGCACCTCTCCAAATTATTGAGGCGTAATAATGTCATTTTGAGGACTAAGGTGTGTCTGATTCAGGCTGTAGTCTTTGTGATCACTTGCTATACATCTGAGTGCTGGACAATGAATAGGGATGACAGACGAAAAAAAATCAATGCCTTTGAGCTATGGTGTTGGAGAAGAGCACTGAAAGTCCCATGGACTGGCAAAAGAATAAATATGTCTTGGAGATGGTGCAGCCAGATTACTCTCTGGAGGCAAGAATAATTTGGGCATGTTGCTAGGAGGGGCTCGCTCTTGGAGAGGGACATGATGCTGGGAAGAGTAGAAGGAGAGGAAGACCCTTGACACAGTGACTGCCATAATGGGTTCTAATGTGTCAGGAAGTGTGAGGATGGCTCAGGATAGGACAGGGTTCAGATCTGTTGTTCATGGGGTCGCTCTGAGTCATAATTGACTCAACAGCACCTAACAACAACAACTAGCTCCTTGATAGCAATTCTGGCTCAGGACCCTTGTAACATTGCCGTGAGGTTGCTGGCTGGGGCTGTAGTCATCTGAAGGCTTAACCTGGAGTAAAGAATGCACTTCTAAGCTGTCTTAGTCATATGGCTGGCAAGTTTGTACTTGGCTATTCCACAGGGCTACTTTATGTCCTCACAACATACTGGTTTTACCTAGAACAAGCATTCAAAAAAGAGTAAGTAGTGATGGCTTTTATGTCCTACTTTTGAAAGTCACATTCTATCACTCTGCTATATTGTTAGTCATCTGTAGGAACTCTGATAGAATGTAGGAAGAGTTTGTGGCCACGCTAGGGTATGAATACCAAGGCGTTGTTGGGGGTGATCTTGGAAACTATATTACATATAGGTCTGAAGGTTTTGTTCTTATGAAAATCTGTAAGCAAAACAGACTACGACTGTGATAGAATGTGTCATAGTTCTCAAAAGCACTGGACCAGTTTTTATAAAATTATAACCATAGAATTTAGAAATAGAATTAAAAAAATTAATATTTACAAAATAATGCAGTTGAACAAAGCTTAAAAACCGTTTATATATTCTATACTGTATTATTTTCAAAGGTATATATTTTAATATGTAGCTAAATAAAGATTTAAAAGGTACACTGGAAAGATATAAAAAAGCAGTTGTGTGTTGTGGGAAGAAAGAGAATAGGAAAAATGAAGGAAATAAAAGAAAAATGGAATAAAAAAGTTTTTGGAAGAAGACTAAGGTGAATCTGATACAGTCCATGGTTTTTGTAATCACTTGCTATGCATCAGAGATCTGGACAGTGACTAGAGATGATAGGAGAATTGATGCCTTTGAGGTATGGTGCTGGTTAAGTGTATTGAATATACCATGGACTGCTAAGAGAACAAACAGGTTTGTCCTGGTGAGGGTTAAACCAGGCTGCTCCTTGGAGGCAAGGATTCTGAAGCTTTGTCTGACATAATCCTGACATGTTGCAAGGAGGGACCAGTCCTTGGAGAGGGATGTCATGCTTAGGAGTGTGGAGGGACAGTGCTGGAGAGGAAGATCCTTGAGGAGATGTATTGATTCAGTGACTGGGGTTATGGGGGGTAAGTGTGTCAGAGACAATAAGATTGGCACAGGATAGCACAGGGTTTAGGACTGTTGTACTTAAGAGTTGCTATGAGTTACAGGCGACTCGACAGCACATAACAACACCACCACCAACACGGTGAGTGTACTGCACATGTCATCGTTATCGTTATGTTCCGTCAAGTTGTAACTTGTCCCTCCAGTGGGTTTTCAGAGGCACTAAACATCAGGGGAGGAGAGTGCCCATATGTTTCCTGCAAAGTAGCAGCTGGTGGATTTGAACCCTGTGTCTTTGGGATTCCAGTGCAGTTTCTTACCACTAGACTACCTTAATTTTTTTTTTAAAAGAGTTGCAGGCAAACCTGATAACTTATTGAAGCAAGTTTTTAAGTGTTGAGAATTAATGTTTTACTAGTTTCTCCATGCTGCACTTAATTAACTGTGATATTATTCTTCAGAAATATGAAATGGTACTATTCAGAATTAAGAAATGTTACTTTTCAGAAATAAGAAATTTTCAGTTATCTTAAAATACTTTCCATATCTACACAGTGAAACGAGTCTTTTTTTTAGATTCTTTTAATAAGCAAACTTTGTTTTCATTTCACAAATGGACTTAAAATAATCTACTTTGAGAGATGTAGACTATACATTTATAATCAAGAGAAAATGATAACAGATTGTCTTGTTAAGGATGCATCTATTGTGATAAGTCTGAAGGAATGGGATTTTTTAGTTTCTGATAGGGTATAAATGAGGTGAGGATGGAAAAGAAAAAGATCACAGTTGGATGTATCAAGATTGGTGGCTTCATTTCTGTGATTCAAATTAGTTCTTGCAATGAGTTTTATTTGTAATTCATAACAAAAATAAGCTATATTCATGGAAATTTAGTTTTGAGTTCAAGATACACCCATAAATAAATTTTACCTGATTTTCGCCAGGGTTAATAACTAAATATTAATTTACTTTCTGTATTGTTTCAAACTAACGAGTAACTTCTAGTTTTAAGAGTGTGGATTCTGGTTGGTTGTTTACCAACTGAAAGGTAGTTTAAATCTAAGCCAGAAGGCAGACAGGTTTTACAATTTATGCTCAATTAGGACTAAAAGGAGAAGATGTAGGCTTAGGATTGATTGATTGATTGATTTTAATACTTGAGAACAATGACTTTGGCTTTAGTGAGAATACATCCAGCGTTGGGCATGTAAATGTACTAGCCATTTATTTAAAAAATGATCTACAAAGATATAGTAGTAATTGTCCCTCATTCAATTTCAGCCTTTTATTTTCCACTTTGTTCACTATTATGTACCAAAATTAGTTGAAACTCACACCTGGCTCTTCAGCAGGTGTTCAGAGGTAGTAAACTGCAGAAAGAGATCACTCATTTTTCTCCTGCAGAGTGTCTGGTGGATTCAAACCACATACCCTTTGATTGATGACACGAATCCTTATTACTAAGCCAGGGATCTTAAATTTGTGCCCACTAATGGGCTTGAGGGTAGCCTAATAAGCTGTAGGGCAATCTCAAAGGCACACACTTTGAATCCACCAGCTGCACAAGAGAGAAGGATAAGTGTATGGGTCAGTTCCGACTGGACAGCACACAACAACAATACAACAACGGGCTCAAGCATATCAGAGACTGTGTGGATGGTGTAGGATAGAGCAAGGAGTAGTTCACAGAGTTGCTGATTTGAGGTTGACTTTATCACTTAACTTCCTAAAAGGCTACCCTTTTGTTATTAATAATTAGGGATATGCCAGTCCCAATCAGCCAGTATTTATCCAGTTTTCCTTTTTTTAGAGATCTTCACTTTTAAAAAGAGGCTCTAGTGGCAGGGTCTTTATTGTATTCTGTTAACCCAAAGGTTGCACATCTCCAGTAAGCAGTTCAAAATCACTAGAGGCTTAGAGGTAGAAAGGCAGTCTCCTCTTGGTTAAGATTTACAGCCTAGCAAATGAATGTGGGGTCACTAAGTTAATTACGGTGAGAGCAGTGAGTTATTTGCGTTATTTCTAAAAGAAATGATTACTCTTGAAAAGCTATCAGCTCTGAGTGTGTATGTGTGTATGCATGTATGTGTGTAGGTATTAAATTTTTCATTTATGAGCTATTTGTGAGATATCACTAAGATACTCTTATCAAGGCTCTTATTAAATCATCTACCTTATAATTAATACATGCATATATCACTCTCAAGGTAAAAGTTCCAAATTTAAGAAAAACTCAGAAAATCTTGCACTAATCATATAAATTAAAAATCCAGGCCTTTTATATACCATGCCACTGATTTAGCATCAGTGGCACATTTACACACTGTTACCTGATTTTCATACAGGCCTTCACAAACTCTAGGGATTTTCTGTGGCTCTGAAACATTTTCATGTTAGACTTATCTTCTTCAATGCTTGGCAAAGCATTGTTAGCAGCACTGCATGTGTATCCTCTAAGAACCATTTCTCTACAGGTAAGCTTCCTGTGTGCAGGGCTCTGCCTGCCTGGTTTATTAGCGATTCCCCAGAGCCTAGCAGAGAGCTTCACAGAGTATAAAAATACATTTCTTTAATTTTTAGCTCATGATTTAAGATGCGTCTACCACAAGAGACATTTCTTATATCAGAAAAACCTTAAATATGAATGTTGATATTTGCATATCAAAGATGCAAATAAAAACTGAAAGTCCAAAGATTATGAGCTTCATTAAAGTCCCATCATAGACCACCCTCTTCCACCTCCCCTAAGATCCTTTCTATCACAGTCTGCCGTTTGTTTCCCTTTTAGGATTCTGCAGAAGTCAAATTTATATTAACTTCCTTTTTGAAAAGCATGTCATTTTCAAGTTCATGAAGAAAAACTTAAAAAAAAACCCACTAGTTTGCAAAAGTCTTTTATTGTATCCGTGCCACACATAGTAGTGAAAAATAACACTCCTAAAAAAGAATGCTACCTTTTCCACAACATTTTATTTTAAATAAAATTTCAAGTACTCTTACATAGGTACAAAAAAAATTCTGATCTATTTGCCTCCAACAGGCCACCACAACACACAGTAGATAAAACACAGTGGTTACAAATATCTTTTAAATTTATTTGTGAGGCAAGGCAAATGGGAGGGAAATGTTTCTATGAAAAAATACTGTGTGCGTAGGAAATTGTCACAATTTTATTCCACATGGATACAAATGATTATACTTTAATTTAGGCCCTGGTGGCTTGAAATTATATAACAAAATAGAAAAATGGAAAACTAATATCCCCTACACCCTGTTTCAAAGGCAGGCACTACCAAGATTAAGGAGACGCCACAGTGTTGGTAGAGGATAATTACTGTACAAGCTATATAGCTATAATTACCTTCAGACTAAATAAAATGCTACAATCCTTCTAAGGCATAAACAATAATGTCTGCAAACAATATATACACATAATACATATTTAAAACAAGACTTAATATAAACAATAATGAACAGTATATACATGTTAATTTTTCTTCACTGTCTTGAAATACAATTTAACTACACAAGTGATGCAGCAACATATATATAAATGTACTTGTAACTCTACAGTAAAGTTTATTTTTGGTGCTTTTATAGCACATCAGTGTAAACAGTTTAACTTGGCTTTGTTTTATATTTTAAAACATTCCTTGTTGTAGTTTCAAGATTTAAAGCAATTTTTCTAGTTCTTCCTTTTCACAGAAAACGAAGATTCTGGATGTGGTTTAATCATAAATAATTCATAAAATTAAATACATTCACTAAAAAATAAACTACAAAGTAAAAAAATGAAAAATAGATATTTATTGAGTGGGAAAGGAGAACCATTTCCCAAGTTAGAGCTCTGGTGTTGAATATTCAGTGCGATTTGATATATTTTAATTGCTATTGCACTATAACACCCTTTCCTTTGAAAATTCTTTGGGTGTGCTTCCCTGTTCTACCTAAATTAGCTGATAAATCACATAAACCAATAACCAAGGGCCTTGGTTGTTGTAGGAGTGAAGCCTTTAAAAATGTTATCATTCTTCTTGTAAGGTTTTTTTTTTGTAGGTTTTTTCCTTTTGATACATATTTTCAGGATAAAAGTCATTATGTGCCTTGCACATTTATGTAAGTATAGTTCACATTGCTGGTCTCATTTGTCCTTGTTTATAAGAAAAAAAATATTATTATAACTTCAGCTCACTTTGAAAGTATCTGTCCACTTTTTTTCAAAATACTTTCTCATACTGTGGCCAGCTCTGCCTATATCAGAATCGTCTTCATTGAATGTTTCACAGTTGTCAAAAACAAGCCTGACATCTACAGCAAAGGTTTCAAGGTTTGGGTACCTGAAAGAAAACACATAATATTGGTTTTGTGGTTGGGTTTTATTTTGTAAATAAAAATAAAGTGCAAGAAAAGATAAAGTGAAAAGAATAAAAGAGAAAAAAGGAAACTGTAAACTAGGGAGCTCTGGTGGTCTAGTGGTGAGAAACTGCGCTGCAATCTCAAAGAGGTGCAGTTCAAATCTACCAGTTGCTCTGCTGAAGAAGGATGGGCCATCTCCTCCCAGGTGATTTACTGCCTCTGAAAACCCAGTGGAGGGTCTGCTATGGGTCAATTCTGACGTAGTGGCACACAACAATAGCATATTTAAACTGGTATCTAAAATGTGTGATATTCTTTTATAAACAGCAGTTATGGATTCATAGTCTGTATGACATATCAAAAAGTCTGTTTTAGGAATTAGCTCACTCAGCTACTTTTTTAACTCTCCTCTAACTGGATCATGTTTTCTTAGCTTAGATATATTATTGGTATTCAAAAATTACTAGTGGATGAAAATAATATAAATGAATGTAATAGAATAAATTATAATAATAATAATAACAAAGGATATTAACTTAGTACCTTATTTATTACACAATATATACTATAAACTACATAAAACATGATAGATGTACATACCATATAAGTTTAAAATTATAAAAAATCTAAAGAAATATTAAAAAATTAGTATGCTATATTTAAAATAATTTATTATACAAATAATTAATATAATGTATGTATATATATATATGAATGTAATACATAAATATTGACATACTAGGTATTGGTGAAATGAGATGGACTGGCATGTGACATTGTGAATCAGAGGATCATATGATCTACTATGCTGGAGATGAAAAGGTGATGAACAAGGGGGTTGCTTTCACAGTTAAAAAAGTCATTTCTAGATCAGTCTTGAAATACAATGTTGTGAGTGACAGAATAATATTCATATGAATACAAGGAAGTCCAGTGAATACCACCATCATTCAAATATATGCACCAATAACCAGAGCCAAAGAGGAGGAAATAGAAGACTTCTACCAACATTTGAAGTCAGAGATTGATCAAACATGCAATCAAAATGCATTAATAATAATGGGTGACTGGAATTCAAACGTTGGGAACAGAGAAGAAAGATCAGTAGTTGGAAAACATAAACTTGGTGATAGAAATGAAGCCAGAGATAGAACGATAGAATTTTGCACAATCAACAACTTATTCATTGCAAATATATCTTAAAAGAAACATAAACGCAGGTTATACACATGGATTTCACCTGATGGTATGCATAGGAATCAGATAGATTCTATCTGTGGAAGGAATTGCTGGAGAAGCTCAATATCAGCTGTGAAAACAAGGCCATGTGCTGACTGTGGAACAGACCACCAACTACTCATATGCAAGTTCAAGCTGAAGCTGAGGAAAATCAAGTCCACAGGAACCAAAATTTGACCTTGAGTCTATCCCATATTAATGTCAAAACATCTCAGGAATAGGTTTGAGGCTTTGGACATTACTGAACGAAGACCAAATGAGCTGTGGGAGGATATCAAGAATATCATCCAGAAAGGGATCTGTGGTGGCCTAGCAGCAAGAAGCTGTGCCGCAATTCCGAAGGTGTGTGGTTCGAATCCACCAGATGTTCCACTGGAGAAAAAGGGGCAATCTCCTCCTGTGACAGTCAGATTTGATTCAATGGTATACACACACACACACACACACACACACACATAAATAAATTTTTTAAAAGATAATATTATTCAGGAAGAATGCAAAAGATCATTACAAACACAAAGGAGGAAGAAAAGATCAACATGGATGTCAGAAGAAACTGTATAAATATTGCACTGGAGCGCAAAGAAATCAAGATATTAAGGAGTTCCTCAGGGCAGCACGGGCAGACAAAGTAAAGAATTACAATGAAATGTGCAAGGAGCTGGAGTCCGAAAATCAAAAGAGCTGAACTCGCTCAGCATTTCTTAAGCTGAAGAAACTGAAGAACAAATTTAAACCTTGAGTTGCAATACTTAAGGATGCTTTGGCTAGACTATGAAATGATTCAGGAAGCATTAAAAGAAGTTGGAAAGAGTATACAGAGTCGTTGTGCCAAAAGGAATTGGTGGACACAGAAGAATTTAATGTAATAATGTATAAGCAAGAGCCAAACCTCTGGTGATGAAGAAGTTTAAGCTGATCTGAGAGAAGTGGCAAAAACCAAGGCCTCAGGAATTGATGGCATATCAATTGACATATTTCAACAAACAGATGCTGCCGTGAATGTGCTCACCAAATTGTGCCAAGAAATCTGAAGGACAACTACCGGGCCAACTGACTGGAAGAGATCTACATTTGTTACCATTCCAAAGAAAGGTGATCTGACAGAGTGTGGAGAATATTGAACAGTATCATTGATATCACATGCAAGTAAGATTCTGTTGAATATTATCCAAAAACGATTGGAACTGCACATTAACAGAGAACACCTGAAGTGCAGGCTAGGTTTAGAAGAGGTCAGTGCACTAGGAAAGAGTATTGAATATACCATGGTCTGTTAGGAGAACAAACAAGTTTGCCCTCGAGAGGGTGAAGCCAGACTGCTCCTTGGAGGCAAGGATTCTGAAACTTCATCTGACATACTTTGGACATGTTGCAAGATGGGATCGGTCCTTGGAGAATGGGACAGCACAGGAGAGGAAGACCCTCGACGAGATGGTTTGATTCAGTCACTGGGGGAATGAGGATAGGTGTATCAGAGACAGTAAGATTGGCCCAGGATAGAGCAGGGTTTAGGGCTGTTGTACATAGGGTCACTATGAATTGCAGGTGACTCGATGGCACATAACAACAACAACATCATACAGACACAGACACACACACTCTCATCTCCCACACAATTCATTTCCTCTGCAGCTTTTACAAATAACAAATATTCTAAAATCTCCTTTTCTCATCTCTCTTTTTCCTTCAGAGATGTTATTTTACTTATGTGTATTTAAAGTAGGTATTAAAAAAAGGAGGTAGGAGATTTAGAGGCATCTTGGAAGAAAGACCTGGCAATAACAAATAATTAGCTTTTTCAAAAGTCTGGGAACACAGTTCTACAAGGATATATGTGGGATTCACCACAAGTTTCAATCAACTTGCTAACATGTGGAACTGGATCCCTTTTCCAGGAACATCAATCCTCACAACATTATCTCTGGTGAAAGGATAATGCACAGTGAAGCACCATGGCTTCAGTGCTCTTCTGGCAGTTCAATTCTGTTCCGCTGTGTAAGAACAGAGAGGATAAAGGTGAGCAGATGTGCCCAAGCAAAAAGAAAGTGATTCATTTAAAGCCAGTGGAAGTTATCTCAATATTTTTGAAAGAAGACTTTTTGAAATTAAAATTTTAAAATTATTCTTATTATAAATTGAATGTTAAATTAATTGCCTGTTACAAGTAACTGTCAGACACTGGAGTTGTACTTCCCTTATGAAACTCCTTATAGTCATTCACTCTATGTATAATGATAAATTAATACTTGAAGAAAAAAAAAGAAAACCTCATTATAACAAAATCACAAATTTCTAAGTTGGCCTTTATATAACATTAAATTAACTTTATTTAAAATTAAACAGTTCAAAGTTGTGAACTCATCACCTACATATCTATATTGAAAATCTAACCCCAAAGGAAATTTTGTACCCATTAAGCAGAATCACTCCACTGGATTCCTCCTCAGTCCCTGAAAGCAAGTTTGCTTTCTGTTCCTTACTTACTACAAGAAAAGGTTAATGACTGATGCTAGGGAGACTAAAATGCAGGAGGAAATTCTAGGAAGAGCTAAATCCAATACCCACATTCATAGCCTTTCTTTAAAGGGCTGGGGCAGCTGATGGAGTCTAGAAAGATACAACAGGTACTTTCTTTCTTCTCCAGTTCCTATCTTACACATTTGAAATATTGTTTAGGGACTTTGGTGCTAATTTTGAAACAACCAAACCAAAGTCATTGCCATACAAATGATTCCAACTTGTGGAGACTCCTCCATTTGTTTTCAGAAGCTATAAATCTAAATAGGAATAGAATGTCTCATCTTGGAGCAGCTGGTAGTACTGAAAGGTAGTCCAACATGTAACAATCCACCAGAACTTCTGTTCTAACACACTGTTGTTGATACCTTCGAGTTGAGCATGATTCATAGCTACTCCATGAACAAAAGGCCTGAATCCCCTCTATAGCTAACGACATTCATCAACATTCATAGAGTTTCTGAAGGCATGTTGTTTAGGAAGTGGATGCCATTTCTGCCTCGTCATAAAACGTTATTGGTTGAGTCACTCGCAATGCAAAGTGACCGTATGTACAGTAGCTCTGAACCTTTTCCTGTCCTGAGCCAGTCTCACTAATTTGAATAGTGGTTCTGGAAAAGAGTCTTGAACATACCATGGACTGCCAAGAAAATATATCAGTCTGTCTTAGAGAGGGTAAAACCAAGTCTCTCCTTGGAGACTAGGATTTTGAAGCTCTTTCTCACTTTTTTGGGCTCCCAGCTAGGAGAGACCGGTCCTTGGAAAAGGACATTCTGCTCGACAGGGTGGATGGACAGCATAAGAGAGGAAGACTCCAGATGAGATGGATTGATACAGTAACTTTGGCAATGGGGATTGGTGTGTCTAACACACTAGTCTGAGTTATTTAAACAGCCTGAAGTGAGGGGGGGGAGTATGAATTCACTCAATCTTACCTTCCACACTGTTGATATCGCAAATAGGATTATACAGAATGGTTTCCCCTCTTCCTGCCTCTACCCTACCTCCTTCAATAACCTCCATGGCTCATTTTCTAAAGGGACTCCAGTTTGTAGCTTTTTGTTAATTCTCTGTAAATTTCTAAGCCTTGACTTTTGGTATTTTAATATTTAAGTTTCTTCTCTCTAGGAAATTGCAGGATCAAGGAAGATGAAAGTCAGTGGTTAGCTCTGACACCAGTAAAGTCTTCCTTTTGTGAAGTTTTTATTGTTTGGCCATGCTGATTATACAATCAATAGTGTTGTCTCTTTCTTTTTTTTCTTTCTTGTTGTGTACTGCTGAGTTGGATCTGACTGGCACAGGAGGAGATTGCCCCTCCTTCTCCAGCAGAGCATGTGGTGGATCTGAACCATGTGCCTTTGGGATTGCAGCACCACTTCTTGCCACCAGGCCACTAGAGCTCCCTAACAGTGCTGTCTCTTAAACATGCGTAGTTTGAAACACAGAAAAAAACAGTAGAATTATGCGTTATCAGCTTTTGGCCCATATTAGAGCCAACAGTCTTAATGGTTTTAAATGTTTTCTAAATTTGGGTACATCCCTACTGGAATTTTTGAAAATAAAACAAAGTAGACATAATCATTTGAAAGGCTGACATTTCAGCCTTAATATTCATCAATGTAGTTGATAAACTGATCTGCATGAGGGACTCTATGATCACTGTAAGCAATTCTAAATTGCACTGAAATTACAGAGTACAGTAATTGTCACCAAAGACCCAGAGAGACCTAAATTATATCCTAATACTAATAGCAATACTAATGTAATTGAAAATAGGTAATATATACTTATTGTTTCAATGTAAAGTTCTTTTCCCTTAATTTTTGAGACTGCCTAAATCAATGGGTTTGTGTTACATCAAGCTCGACTGTTACATAGAAATCAAGGAAACAGGAAACAGAAGGGAACGCAGTTTCACTATTCCTAGCCACTCCCATGTGTGGACTGCTTCTTTAAGTAAATAAATGGCTTTATTCCTGTGGCTCCAAAGTAGATCATTGCTCAGAATCAACCAAATTTCACTACAATAATGCTGCTATATGAATTTGGGGAGGTCTAACAGAAATCATTATCCGTGACCAGGATATTATTTTACTCTTGGGATAGGATCATAAGGACAGCATTGTGGAGAGGAGCAAATAAGTTTCCTTTCATATTTAAGAAATGTATTTTTAGCATTTTCTAGTAACTCAAAAAAAGTTTAAAATTCCAGTTATTTTCTACTCTGGAACTATTATAATCTGAAAATACTCAAAGGTAATTTTTATTAAATTCACATGATTCACAAGGCAAGGTGCTAACTTCTGGGCTCTAGATTACATATTACCTCCTATGGGTGGTTGCTCTGATAATGTCTTTGCACAAATAAATGGTATATATTGGAGATATTTTAAACTATTACTAAATAGAAAGGATTTACTTACTGTCCACTACTTAGTTTCTCTCTAATGGTGGAAAAATCCATAGGCTTCTTAATAACCTTCTTATAACCAGGAACCAACTTCAAGTTTACAGGAAGTAGAAAAGGCCAGGCATCCTCATGAGTTTCCATTTCAGTCAGGATCATACTAAAGAAAATAATGTTTGCAGTCAGTCTCTATGCTCTAGAATTTTCATTATAGAATGATCTAATTAAAATAGCTATTATAGTTTTAAAAGTGTGGTGTCAAAAGTTTACTGTTCAGAATGGCTGTCCTAGCCATTGAGTTTGCCTTTGTCACAAGGATGGGTGGGATCATGCAAACAGGATGTGCGGCCTATCCATAAGGAATTGGCGAGTCTTGTCATTAAAAGTGAGCAGACTGAACAGCAGAAATTTGGAAATCTCAACTTCAACAATGAAAAGAAAGCCTTGTGTGTCTTTTGGGGCCAGAGATTTCTGCACGAGCCAGAGGATCCACAAAAGAGCAACAGCCTCAGCAAAGAACCAGTGACCAATGTGTGACAGAGCAGACTTGGGACTGCCGCCCAGAGCCAGAGGCCTTCACCCACACCTGCTGGAGGACTGAGGGAAGACACTGTAACTGGCAGGACAAGGAATTTTGTTAAACGAATCTAAGTCATGAGACTGAAGGCCCAAGAGCCTGAAAGACCATGCTTAAAAAGCTGTCTGGCCCAACTAAATGCCTCTGGCTGTTAACCTCAATTATAGTCTGTTAACATCCTTACTAAATTGCACAACAAAAGCCCAGTTCTGTGTTGTCTGTGTAACTACTGCAATGGATTTGGGGCCTAGCAGAGCAGTAGGATTGTTGTTGGAATTACTAGAAATAGAAGGTGGGCCTGGGGGACATGTCTGACCTCATAGGAGTTGCTTTTATTCTGTGATGCTGTTTGTGGGGACAATTCCCCTTGGTGGTGTCAGGAGAAGTCAGATATGGCCTTCTCCTTGGGGCTCTTGCACTTTTTATACAAGTTAAAGCTTAATGAAAATGAATGTATTTAAAAAAGATAAATACATTTAATTGCAATTGTAAAAAATAACCTTAAATACAGTAGAAGAATTTCTAAACAAGGAAAAGGGATTGTTGTAAATACTTAGTACCTGCAAAGAGCTAAGTCCTTGGAATCATCTCTTTTGGGCTTTTTAACAGAAGTAAAACTTTCTTGTTTTGACACGTTTAAGGAAGTGTTTTCATCCATTTTCCTTTTCTTAAGGTCTTTGTTTGCTCTTTTTAGTGAACTACTTGTAGACGCAGAGTCTTCATCTTCAGTGTCCCCTGCTAAAGGGACTTTCTTGCCTTTCTTTGGCTCACTTGTCTTTTTTCCTTTGACATGAAGTTTTTTTATTTTCAGAGTTTGACCACTTGCCTTTAATTTAAAAAAACAAACAAACCAAAGCATAAACAAATAGTTAAATAAAACCTGTAGTGTTTTAAATTATGAAAGTCTAACAAGGTAAGTAAAAAATACTATTTCACATTTAGAAAGTTGATGATTCAATTATTTCCAAAAGTGTTCTGAGATTTTTCCCCCCCTCCCATTAAACAAGGTGGTTTGAATATACAAGGTGCTCCATGGGAATCTGCTACCGTGCAACTGACTATCTCCGAAAACCCATCGGAGGGTCAGTTATGGGTCGGTTCTGACTCGATGGTACATAACAACAACTATACTTTTAATATGCCAATGTTGTTGTTGTTGTTGTTGTGTACCATCGAGTGGGAACTGACCCATAGCTGACCCTCCGGCAGGTTTTCAAAGGCAGTTAATCGCATGGGAGGAGATTGCCCATCCTTCTCCTGCAGAGCAACTACTGGCCGCGAACCACGTATCTTTGGGATTGAAGCACAGCTCCTTGCCACTAGGCCACCAGAGCTCCCTAAAAGTACAGTAGAGGAGATATTTTAACTTACCAAATTAAGATAAATAATAAATCCAACACTTCCCTTAATACCGAAGAGTTACTACTATTTATCACTATCTGAATAAAAATATTTTACTAAATCTCTTCCCCACTTAGTCTGTTAATCTTCAGTCACTAAATTCTGATTATTATGGTTTTAATATAATATGAACTCAGTGTTCTAAAAGAATTTTAAAAAGATAAAGATGATGCCTAACACAATAAGAAAAAATGCATTTAGTGAAGATGAAATAGATGTGTTATGTAAAATTTTAAAAAAAACCAGCAAAATTTCATTAATAGGCCAATTTGAACAAAAACATTTGAGATCATTTACTGATAAATTAATATTATTAAGAAAATACGAAATCTAAATCACTGAACCAGTAGGCTTTGTGATGTTTAAGAAAAAAACAGTGATACCTCAATATAATTTTTGCTTTAATAAGTGATGCTTATTAATTTACCAAATTAGACAGTGTAGGGGCACATACATAAAAATGGTTTTTTAAAATAGTGCTTTCAGTGAAAATTTACAGAGCAAACTGATATTCCACAGAAACATTCCCATAGATTTTATGACATGAATTAGGCTCCACATTTCCTCCTTGTGACCCTTATTTCCATTTATCCTTCTATACCGTCCCTTCTGGTATTCTGAGCTATCTCCCTTGGCAAATACTGCCACCTTGATTTTATATGGTTGATTGTTTTAAGGTGTATTTCCCTAATGTTAGCATTCACCTCATAAGCATGTCTATAGTTTACCTGACAGTTGAGCCAATAGGGCTGACTTTAGTTCCAGGTTAAAAGGGTAACTATGGGCCATAATTCTGGAGGGGGGGGGTCTGCCTGTCTCTATTAGAGCCGTTAGCCTGGCAATTTTTATGATTTTTACTTTTGTCTTACAGCTCTGATGGTCTAATGGCAAGAAGCTGCACTGCAATCCCAACAGCATGTGATTCAAATCCATCTGCTCCGCGGGAGGAGGACGGGCAATCTTCTCCATGCAATTAACTGCTTCTGAAAACTCTGCAGGAGAGTCAGCTATGGGTTGGTTCTGACTCGACGGTACACAACAACAACAACAACACTACATTGAGTTCAGGTTCAAAGGGTTTCTAAGAGTTGTAACCTCAGGGGCTTCACTAGTGTCAACTAGACCAACAAGCCTGGTCACTTCTATGCTTCTGAGATTTGCTCTATGTTTTTCTCCGTGTCCAAATCTCTTCTGTGATCCCCTTCAGAGCAAACAGCAGTGACAGCTGGGCCCCATTAAGTTCTTCTGGTCTCTAGTTAGTGGCAGCTAAGTCTCTAATAGTCTATTAGTTCTCTGCACCGTTTCTATAAATCTTTGATTTCTTTGCTCTTTGTTCTGGACAGGGATAGATCAATCACTGTACCTGGGTGCTTTCAAAATCCCAGTAAATCTTAATCATCAAGGAAGATGTAGAACCCTGTAGAACATCTGTTTTTGTGGTCTATATTATACCAATTTACTCTGTGGTCTCTTGATGCTATGGTCCTGAAGTCTTAGGAAAAACAACTCATTTAAGGGCACATGTTAGAGAGTTAATTACAGAGTTAATCTATTACCTGACTACTGAGTTCTGGGGCAGAGACCCTTTCTCTCTGCATCTTTCGATAGCCCAAGTTAAACAAAATGAAACATACCCAAAAACCCAAAAAAACTTCAGAGGGTGTTAGGCAGAATCTATCAGATGGCACATTGCAGGATGCAGTTCTGTTTTACTTATACATTTATCAGATGTGGTGGAGAACAGACTATAAGTAGCCCACAGGATGTGCTGTTGGCTTCATAGGATGGCTCTAAAAATTTTCAGTTTATTGCCAACATTTAAAATTTGGGAGGACACTAATGATAACTCATAATCTTGACCTCTTCTGGGATATCTGCACATCCTGGAATACTGGGCCTACATTCATACATGACAACTGGATGGAACAAAAGACCTGACAGCTACAGGGAGATGAGGCTCTCTTTGCCATAGTCTCCACAAGGAATTCAATATGCCTCGCTTTTACTTGAATTTGAAATTTGTAAAATGTGTGTGTTTGTGAGTATAATTTAGTTTGCTTGGCTCCATAGTCAGCAGTCTTGGCACCAGCAGCCAGGAAATAAAAGGCGCATTGCCATGGGAAAGTCTGCTGTTAGGGACCTACCTCTCCAAAGTGCTGAAGAGCAATGGTGTCTCTCTGGAGACTAAGGTGCGTCTGATACAGGCCATTGTTTTTGCAATCACTTGTTATGCATCAGAGAGTTGGACAATGACCAAGGAGGATAGAAGGATAATTGATGCCTTTGAGCTGTGGTGCTGGAGAAAAGTATTGAGAATACCATGGGCTGCTAGGAAAACAAACAGATTTGTCCTGGAAAGGGTTAAACCAGGTGGCTCCTTGGAGGCAAGGATTCTGAGGCTCTGCTAACTTACTTTGGACATGTTGTGAGGAGAGACCGGCCCTTAGAGAGGGACATCATGCTTGGGAGGGTGGAGGGACAGCGCAGGAGAGGAAGGCCCTCTATGAGGTGGATTGATTCAGTGACTGGGATAATTGGGATGGGAGTATCAGAGACAGTGTGATTGGCACAAGACAGAGCGGAGTTTAGGGCTGTTGTACATAGGGTCGCTATGGGTCGCAGGCGACTCGACGGCACATAACAACAACAACAACAACAACAACAATAAATATGGATGGACACACACATAAGCCTTAAATTTTTTTATTCTGTGACAAATATATACATACACATAAATCTACAGAGTAAAAATACTTAATTTCAAAGATCTATATAGGAATAGGCACAGGAAAGAAAAAAGACATGGTATAGAAATGTATAAATATCTATGAATTAACAGATGATATTTTTTTATAAACCCTAACTTGACCTTAAATATAAAATACTCAATTTTTTATTAGAGTAAGAAACATAAACATCTAGTCCACTGTTATGGTTGTTGTTATGAGTCATTGAGTCTCGTCTGTGACTCAGTGCGACCCTATGTGTAATAGTTCTGAACCCTGCCCTATCCTGAGCCAGTCTTACTGTCTCCAACAAACCTATCCCCATTACTCCAGTCTCTCTGTCAATCTCATCTCATCATCTGGGGTCTTCCTTCTCCACCCTACCAAGAATGATATCCCTCTCCATGGACTTGCCCCTCAATGCCACATGCTCAATGTATGTGAGAAGAAGCCTGAAAATCCTTGGCTTCAAAAAGCAGCCTAGTTACAACCTCTCCAGGATAAACATGTTTGTTCTCTTGGCAGTCTTGGTATGTTCAACACTCTTCTCCAGCACTACACAACCCAAAGGCATGAATTATTCTTTTGTCAATTCTAGTAATTGTCTAGTTTTCTGATGCACAGAAAGTACTAAAAATATGATGGCCTGAGTCAGGTGTACCTCAGTCTCCAGACTAACAGTATTGCTCATTATCACTTTGGAGAGGTCATTTATAGCAGTTTTCCCCAGAGCACTTGTGTTTTCTTTTCTGATTTCTTGACTGCTGATGCCAAGAGTGTTGACTGTGGATCTGAACAAATTGAAATTGTTAATGACCTTAATCTCGTCTCCATCTATCATGATGCTGCCAATTAGCCCAGTAGTGAGAATCTCTGCCTTCTTGATGTTGAGTTTCAATCCATATTAAGACTGCAGTCTTTGACCTTCTGCAACAAAAACAGTTTTGGCAAGTAAGGTTGTCATCTGCATAATGTAGGATGAATCTTCCTCCAATTCTGATGCCACATTCCTCATCATAAAGTCCAGCCTCCCAAATGGTCCATTCTGCATATAGATTGAAAAGGTATGGAGAAAGGATGCATTCCAGATGCACTCTTTTCCTGATTTTGAACCATGCAGTAGTTCCTTGATCTGTTCTGATGGCTGCTTCCTGGTCCAAGTATAGGTTTCACATAGCATATCAAGTATTCTGGGAATTTCCATTCTTCTCAAGGTAAGCCACAATTTGTTGTGATCCACACAGTCAAATGTTTTTTTGCATAGTTAATGAAACACAGATAGATATTCCTCTGGTACTCTTTGCTTTCAACCAAGTCCCATCTGACATTGGTGATGTCTCTGGAGCCACAGCCTCTTATAAAGTCAGCTTCTCTGTTGATGCACTATTCCAGTTGGTTTTGGGTAATAATCATTTGCTTGTATGTGATATCAGTAATACTGTTCTATAATTTCCACACTCTGTTGGGTCTCCTTTCTTTTGAAATGGGATGAAATATGGATTTCTTCCAGTCAGTTGGCCAACCAGGTGTCCTCCAGATTTTCTGGCATAATTTGGTGAGTACATCCTGAGAAGCACCTGTTTGCTGAATGTCAACTGGTATTCCATTAACTCTTGGGGCCTTATTTTTTGCCAATTCCTTCAGAGCATCTTGAACTACCTCCATCACCATGGCCTCTTGAAGATTTGCTGTTTCATGAAATTCTTGTGTGTCAGTCAATTCTTTTTGGTATAGTGACTCTGTGTACTCCTTCCATCTTTTATTTTTATGCTTCCTGGATCATGTAATATTCTGAATATAGTGTCCTTAAGTATTACAACTTGAGGCAATGTGTTTTTGTGATATTTTCTTCTGATGGCTGGGAGGGAAGCCTTCAGCCAAAGATATGGCTGGGAAAGAAAGAGTTGGAGATTTTAGAATACAGACAAGCATGCAGTGTTTCAGGACCTGTGAGGTTACTGATACTGAATTTAGATGGCACCAGTGAGTAGGGCTTGGAGTTTTGTCCAATCACATTAAGACACACAGGTGTGGGTACTGGAGAAGACAACTGGATTGACCAGAATTACTATTTACCACATGAGAAAAGTAAAGAAGTTAAAGGTGAATGCAATGACTATGAAAATGAAATAATGACAGGTAATATACAACATTAGGAGGAAAGAGAAAGGGACAGTGACAAGATTTTAGTCAACAGAAAGTCCTGGTAGGGCAAAAAGCTGTAGAAAATGAGTTGGGGAAAAAATGAGTGGAAAGATTGAAATTATATACAACGAATATTTGGACTGAGTTTATGAAAAGTTTGTAGTTATGGTGATTCTTAGGTCAAGAGAATAAATATGGGAGAGGACGAATGAGGTGAAGAGACACTAAACAAACAGAACCTGAAGAAACACTAAGTAAATCATTACAAGCTGATGCTTTTCTTTCCTCTATCCTGTTTTTCTAACTAAAAAACCCATTCCTTTCCACTTCATCATATTCTCTCTTAATTAATCAATGGTATGAGTTTACAGGACTCTATTTTAAAAGTTACAGGGAAATGACTTAAAATGCTTATACTTCCCATATGACCCAGCAATTCCATGTTTTGGCAAATACTCAAGAGAATACAATATTCATTCACATAAAGACTTATAATCTTAAAATTAATAGAATTTTCATAATAACCAAGAAAGTAGGAAAATCTCCACATATCCATCAAATGACAGATGGATAAACAAATCGCTATATCCATCCACATACTAGAATTTATTTGGCTCCTAAAAAGTACATTTACATTCTACAATGGATGAACCCTGAAAACAATAAGCAATATAAAAAAAGTCAGTTATAAAAGCCCAAATATGATTCCATTTGTATGAAATGTCCAGAATAGGCAAATTCAGAGATATAATATAGATTAGTAGTTTCTCAAGAATGTGGAGAGGGAGAAATTAGAAATAACTGCTAGTGGATTGGAGGGGTCTTATGGGAATGAAAATGCTCTGAAGTTAGGAAATGGTAATGGTTGAACCACTTTATGATTGTATTTAACCCCACTGAGCCATACACTTAAAAAAGTAAATTTTTTTGGTGTTGTTTATATATGTACTGAAATTTTGAAGCAATCCCAAAGGCACATGGTTCAAATCCACCAACTGCTCTGTGGCAGAAGGGTGGACAATCTCCTCCCATGTAATTAACTGTCTCTGAAAACCTACTGGAGGGTTAACTATGAGTCGGTTCCAACTCAATGGTACTCTGCAACTATCTATCTCTCTATTATCTATCTATCTATCTATCTATCTATCATTTCACGGATTCTTCTATTTACATTGTGATTTATATTATCATTCTCGTACTGTTGTTGTTATGTGCCATCGAGTCATTTGCTACTCATAGCGACCCTATGTACAAAAGCCCTAAATGCCATTCTATCCCATACCAACCTCGCTGTTGCAAACACATTCATTCCCACCACTCCAATCACAGAATCGATCCATCTCATCGAGGGTCTTCCTCTCCTGTGCCGTCCCTCCACTCTGCCAAACATGATGTCCCTCTCCAAGGACCAGTCCCTCCTTGCAACATGCCCAAAGTATGTCAGATGAAGCTTCAGAATCCTTGACTCCAAGGAGCATTCTGGCTTCACCTCTTCCAGGACAAACCTGTTTGCTCTCCTAGCAGTCCATGGTATATTCAACACTCTTCTCCAGCACCACAGCTCAAAGGCATCAATTCTTTTTCTATCATCCCTATTCACTTTCCAACTCTCCAATGCACAGCACGTAATTGCAAAGACCACAGCCTGGATCAGGCACACCTTAGTCTCCAGCCTGATGTCATTGCTCTTCAGTACTCTTGAGAGGTCCCTCACAGCTGACTTTCCCAATGCAATTCATCTCTTGATTTCCTGGCTGCTGTTACCAAGAGTGTTGACTGTGGAGCCAAGTAAACGAAAATTGTTAACTATCTCAATCTCTTCACCAGCCATACTGATGCTGCCAATTGGCCCAGTGGTGAGAATCTTTGTTTTCTTGATATGCTTTATAAAATTAATGCTATGTGAATTACATATTGTGTAAAATCCAAACCATAAAGCTCAGCAATTTGATGTGATATTTTAAAAGCTTAGTCTTACACCTCTCTTACCTTAGCAATGCAAGCTGGGCAAAACCAGTCTCCATCAGGTATCGTGGTAATCTTGGGTCTATGGCAGTATGTATGACATCCTTTGTCACAGCCATCACAGAGGAGCAGCAGCTCTTCGTTATCTCCCTTTCGGCAGATCTGGCAGTACTACAATGCATGAAAACCAGTCAAAGTTAGCCCGCTGCTTCAAATAACACTTATTGGGATGTTAAAGAAACCAAAATTCTTAATGAATATTAGTAATGAACATTCCGCTTGCTAACAAGTATACAGTAGCCATACACATCTATGTATCTCTCATTACACAGATATGGACCACATGACAGGTGAGCAGTTCTGTTGGGGTCAATGCACATTTCAGGTACACCGCAAAGAACAAAGCTAAGGGCTCAATGCCTGCACACACTTCAGAAGCAAGTACACATTAACATATGAAATAATTAACATGACATTAGAGCACATAAAGCAATGAAAGCTTTTATATGTGGTGGTTTCAAAAAAATGTGTTTTATCTTTGATTATCTTTTTATCCTTGTGACAGCCTGGGAAAGGAATAAGGTTTAGTTATATTAAAGAACAAATTAAAAAATTTGCATTTGGATTGAGATTATGTACAATAGCAAAAGATGGACCCAGAGTTTTACTGAATTAATTCACCTTTTTGTTTTGGTTGTTTTAAAATATATCTTAAAGTGTTTAAAGAAAGAAACCTGGAAAATAAAAAATCATCCCAAATCAAATATGTAACACAAATACGTATTTCATTATAAAATGTTTTTAAAAGAATATATATAAGAAATTAAAGAATTTAAGAAGTCCTGATTTATATTCTAAAGCTGAAATCTTTCCCCTCTACTGAAAAATTAGTAGTATCATGAAGCTAATGTATAAACCAAAAAAAGGAAAGAAAAAAAAAAACACCTGCTGGCAAAGAGTGGATTTCAACTTAGGAAGGACTTAATTGGCAAAGTTTTCTTAATTTTGTAATGTAGTTTACTTTATACAACAAATTTCACAAAGGGAAAGGAAAAAAGGGAAAGAGACAGGCACAAATGTGTTTTCTTTCAAAATCTACTAAAAAGGTTAAGAGCTAACCCTCTTTTGTGATATGTTAAGCTGTACTACAACATGATCTATAGCAATATATAATAAAAACATTTAAACTAGAAGTCATTTATACTAATTTAAATTTATATAACCATATAATCTTAAAAATAAGATAGCTTAATTTTTAAACTTTTCAATACAACATTAAATCTTAATTGGAGAATGCCTAAAAAAGTAATAGTCCTCAATATGCATAGTGTTGCGTTGCTGTTGTCCAGTAGATTCTGATCCGTGGTGACCCCATGTGTTTGGAAAGTTATATTTATGCCCTTAAAATAATACTTGTTAAATAAATAATTTAAAAATAAGATTAATAGCAGATATACATACTGTTTTCTAGGATACCTAAAATATGACAAGTCTTCTCTTTCACGCTTAGAATTAAAACAATAGAATTATTTTCTAACATTCATTTAGAAATAATGGCAAAAAGAAAACTTGAAGCTCTTTTGAATAGAGCTATTCACAGGAATAGCTCACACTACATTAAAGCAAATATATTAATCTTTGGTTTCCTTTCCTATTACAATTGAAAAAGGAATAGATGTTGCCTAGCTTTTAACACTAACAATACTATAAAGCATACTCTACGCAGAGAATTATCTGGGAGCAAATTATGACAGCTCCTGTAGGCTCTGTCTCTAAGCCAGGGTTCACTTGTCCAGATGCTGAGCACTTCAAAATTCTGTTTAGGACATTCTGAGGACTATTATAGGTACTTTAAAATTCCAAATGAAAGGTTAAAAAGTGTTCATGGATCTTTTTTGGGGGGTTCATTATTCTTTAAATAATACAAGTGTCACTTTTCAGGGTAGATTCATTGTGAATAAAGTACTGTAAAACCTTAAAAAGAGGTGTGGGAGATGTATTAACAGTATGGGAAAGGTTAACATAAATTTGGGTTAAAAAAAAGCCTTACTGTAAATTTTTCCTTTCTTTGTACAGAGTATAGGTTTATTAACTGACCACATTTTAATGATTGATTTGGTGCAGATAAGAAACTTAACTGCATGAATTTAATTTTTATGTAAAATTGCTCTTTTAAAAATATTATGTAGAGTTCACCCAATCTAAGTCTCTAAGGAAACTTTTAAACTGGTTTACATTATAATTTTAAGAGATGCACTATAAAAATGTTACTTAATAAAAGACATTACCACAAGAAAGAAAAGGAGCTTTAAAATTTATGGTAAATTCTAATCTGGATTTTGAAAACTCTTATACTAAGCATATGGTCTAAACTGGAAATTCATTAGTCTGTAGAAATTTCAGAAAGAAGTGAAAAAAACTACAGAAGAAACTACATTTATTTGTACAGAATGAATTAGGCCTTACACAGTATAAGCACAGAGGTGAAAATAACGGGACAAACACTGTTATTTAAGGATCACTTCCCTCAGGGATCAGCTATTTTAAGTAATTTCACCTCAAGCCACTCTTGAAAATAAATTTCAAAGGCATGAACTTTAAAGCGAATGTGATTCATCAAAGTCTGTATATAATAATTATCATTTATATAATACAGAAAATATATAACAGGGACAACTTACAAATGACTTAAAATAAAGAACTCCTCAGAAACAAATAAAATATAGAGCTGTTTTGTTGATTTTAGAAAAAGATAGAGCATTAAGGTATCTGGTACAAAATACAGGCTTGGTAATAACTAACTGAACTTATAAGAGAAGGTAAAAAAAGTTTCAATTGTCAGAAGAATGGATTATCTGCTATTTACTTTTCTGAGTGTTTCTTGGAAGTAAGATGAGAACTGAAGGAAATACAGGAAAGCAGTAGAGAGATTAGAGAATACTGTCAACTTAGAATGTCAAGGTGAAAGGTCCTTCACAATATCTCGTTTATCAACTAATATACTGATAAAACGTAGAAAAACAATGTCTGCAAGAGCCAGAAGACATATTTAAAAAAGAAGAGAGAACACATTTGGCATCTCATAAAGCTCAGTGTAAGGAGGGAAATGTCCAATTATTCAGTATTTAAAAATTAGGCCAACTCTCAAGTACAGTATGCATTACTTTGACAATAAGTTATATAATTAAGAAAGATCTGAAGTTGGGGGAAAAGAACAAAGTAAATTAGTTATAGTATTTCTGAAATAAAAACACTTACAACTTTCATAATTGATTTTTCCCATGCTATTGATTTCTGTAACTGCTGAACGCACAGAGCTACCTGTGCAGCACTGCGAGCTTCTGATAATGCCCTTCTCCAGACCCTGAGCCCTGGAGCAATATCCTCTTCAACTCTGCATTGAAATATAGAAAAATTAAGTAGGTCATGTCTACATTTATGGCTACTGAATGTGAAACAATCATCACACTGAAAGCCAAGCAATGACAAAAAAACATGTAACAGCCAGTAAGTATAAGGTTTAAGCAACTAAATTTGATGTAGTGCACAGACTGTGGCTACGTGCCTCAAAGCTTAGTCACGACCAGGTAAATGTAAGATCACTTTGCAAAGATTATCAACGCACATAACAAAAAAAAAATGTTTTTACAAAGCATCATGCAAATAGCATGATCCATACGGATCACAGACATACAAGAAGATACATAGATAACAGGCAATAGAAAATAGGCTCCAATTAGCAAAGAAGCACAATAATTTTTCAAGTTAATCTCAATAACCTACCCGTCACCATCACCACTAACGGATGGTGCAGGAGCAGGGACAGTAACTGTGCCCACATTATCCAGTTTGATCTGAATGGTGGTACTTAAGGGGCTCTTCAGATACCTTCTTTCAATGTTCCGCTCCAAATCAGCCAGCCTGGTTACAGCTATATCTAGGGGGTTGTCATTCTTCCGTTCTAGTGCATGTGCACTGCTTTCTTCTTCGCCAGTAAATTCTCCATCATGTTCTTTGCATAATTTAGTAAATGACTTATGCTCAAAATATACCAAGTCCTCCCTTTCTGATGCAGGTTCTGGACACATCCAACCCTATATACCAAGAGAATAGTGTTATTACTGTTATTTCTCAAAATGTCTGGTGCGTGAATTACCTTTACTTAAAATACAGCAGCAGACACCAGCAGAACTCAAAGCTCTTTACTAAGTTTTTACCTTGTGTTTCCTAATGCTAGGCAGAAATAAGAAAAAAAAATTTTTTTACATTTGTTAGAAAAACATGGAAACAAAAACTTGACAGCTTTTGATAGTATAAAAAGCATAGTAAAAATCAACAAAGTACTTGAAATGTATTTTTTTACTGGCTGAGATACATATTAATTTCATAAGATTATGGAAATGAAAATCTCTCCATAGTCATGAAAATCTTCCTTCTTATTTTATTCCTTCCACTACCCTTCTGCACAGGCCTTTATTAACCATTTTCCATCACCCCAAGGAGTCTTGCATAAACTGTTAACTTAGCCTTAAAGTTGGTCCATACTCTTCTTTACCTAATTAATTCATTCTGTAACTTTCAGTTTAAAATTTCCCCAGAGATCAATCTTTTTCTGACCACTTTGCATTATAATTTCTCAAAGAAAATAAAGTTCCATAGCCTTGCCAAGCTTGCACCTTTTTGCTTACCATCTGTCTACCTCTAAATTCCATGAGGGTGGGGCCATGTCTCTTTTTACTCATTTTATCTCCAGCCTGGTAAATGCAAAGAGCAGGCATTCAGCACATATATGTTCAAGGAATAAATGGTCTTTTCAGCTCCAAATCCTTCAAAAATTAACCACTGTTTAATAAGGCTGAAAAATCTTTCCTGTGGCATTTAAGTAGCTCAATCTACTTTTATCCTGCTCCCTCCCATTCACATAGTATCCTGTGGTCAAATGACATAACTTAACCATTCCTCAAACATGTCTTGACTATTCTGGTCCCAGTGCTCTGCTCATGTTTTTCACTAGTGTGGCAGACCCTGTTCGCTCAATGTCAAAAGTGAACTTATCTTCTCAATTTCCACTTAACTTCTGTATGAAATATTCCCTGATTTTCTATACTTTTGTACTAAATTCATGTGTTACTCAGTAGATCTTTCTCCTAAATAAACGTTACTATCTATACTTTACTTAAAATTCACATGTTGCCCTGTACTTCTCTATGATCAGTTTTTAGATCATGTACACTTTGCCCATATTTCACACTTTTTCTAATATGTGTCAAGTTTCTGAAATGCAGCAACTATATTTTATTCAATTTTCTGGTGCCTATTTTTGATAAGTATTCATTAAGTGCTTATTAGATGAGAAAATGAAAACTCATCTTTTTTATTAAATTTCTTTACATCATCTTTTGTAACTAGACCCTAAGCTTTGATATTTAAATAACTAATCACAGAAGTACCATGTGACATAAGTCACTTAAGAGTACTCTAAAAGAGACCCAGGGATTTTTGTTATAGTGCATGCAAGTACAGATTTAAGGAGCATTAAAAGAAGTGTAGCACTAGATTGAGGAAAGAGCCCCATACACAGACTGAGACATCTTAATGCACAGTTATAACATGTTAAGAAGTATATTCATGGTGAAGCAGATCCAGAAAAGAATCATGAACCTAGAAACCATTATATGAACTAATGGCTCAGTGACTTGGTAAAATTTAGATGGAAAAGAGAAAACTTAAAAAGAGAGCTCTCTTAAGAAGACCTGAAGAATGAGTAGGCTTTTCAAAAATGTTCAAAAGCAGAATTGGGACTGGGATGTTAGATTTTTCTGACAACATAGGAAGAACTTCTGAATTCTCAGCAATATTAAAAATAAACCCACATAATCATCTCTGGCTATGTGCCTAACTCACAAAGGCTAGTTTACAAGGCTAAACATAATTCTTTTTCCAAGGGGAAAAGCCTCTCCAACATCCTCCCCCCCCCAAAAAAAAACAGTAAGAAACCATCATTAAATCATCTATAACCATTGCTTCTGTGTCAGTTTTGAAGTGAAGCAACTCTCTAGTGCAGACTACGCTTGCTCACGGGTCTCCAAGGCTGTAATCTTCATAGATGCCGATGGACCCGTCTTTCTCCCACACTTTTCAAAGACTAAAAGGATTGTAATCCAAGTCTTCGAATACTACAGATTAATTCAGTAACACCTTACTAGCAAAATGCTATTAAAACATCCCATATTTTAAAAGATGCCATTTATTGTTTAGACTGAGGACATAATCAAGAGGATCTCTCTCAGCAGCCAGTGATGTGACAAAGTTAAATCTTGTGTGGAAATCTAAGTATGTAGCTGGGAAAATTTCAGGTTTATACGCTAGAAATTATTTTCAAAAGCATGATGGCATGCTGACCTTGCCTAAATATAATTAGAACTAACAAATTAATAATAAATGATCATGAGAGAGGACAAAGACAGACTGTCATAAGAAAATATAATACTTTCAAAATCAAGGCACATATGGAAAACAGTCTGGCACTTCCTTGGACAGGTGCAACTAGAAATACTAATTGATCCAGAAATTCTACTGCTAGGTACATTTCCCAAAGAAAGAAGAGCTGTAACACAAACTGACACACTCAAACTCATGTGTACTGCAGCACTGTCTAATGGCAAAAGCTGGAAATAATTTCAACATCCATAAGCAGATGTACAGCTTAAGAAACAATGGTACATTCACACAACAGTGTATTATGCATCACTAAGAAGGATAAAAAAAAATCTTTTAAATACTGCACAATATGGATGAATGCAGAATAAATTATGCTGAGTGACATAACATAGTCACAAATGGACAATAATGGTATAAGACGACTAATATAAAAAGTAAAGGAAGTGTTTGAACACAGAATCAATCTTGAATGAGAGGAAGAGAAAAGGGAGCAAAAAAGTTTTCTTTTGGCTTACTGATTGGACATCAATTCTGATCATTGTCTGGACATGATAATGCTCAGTAGGTAAACAAAACATTTACAAAGATATGTGAGATTATTTTTGTTTATACCACATAACAACACATATTTGGATCTATCTTCTTGGTTCTGAAATCTGAAGCTGTTGTTATGCTGACCCTACAGGCTATAAATCACACTGGAGGTGACTGCCCACCCTTCTGCTGTGGAGCAGCCAGGGTATTTGTACTGTGTGTCTTTGGATTAACAGATTAACTGTATGATATATACCACGGCTTACCCATGAAGGAGTTCTTGGTCCTTTATGAAGTACTACAGTCGGAATCAGAGAGTTCTGGTGGCTTAGTGGTAAGGAAGTTCACTGCCAACCCTAAGGCTTGTGATTCAAATTCACTAGGATATGTACAGGAAAAAGACGTGCAATCTCCTGTGCAATTTACTATCTCTGTAAACCTGCTGGAGGTCAGCTTTGAGTGGCTTCTGACTTGACAGTATATAACAACAACAAAATAGTAATCTGGTGGGACATCCACTAGAACATAACATTTAACATGGAGAAAGCTGTGTAAGATTCTGCTTATGGTCAAGAACGCATGCAAGAAATGATGTTTTTGAAAACCAACAAAGAAGGAGGTAGCAAAATACAGTAAAAATAACAGAGTGAGAAGTCAAACAGACTGTTTTGAATCCACAGTCTCAACCATTTGCTGAATGACTATTAGGCAGGTTACTTACTGTTTGTGGATCTTTACCTGTAAAATCAATTCGAGATTGTTTTCAGAACCAATTGACTTTGAAAATATTTAGTACAGTATCTGGCATATGGTAGGCATGAAATAAGTATTAATTACCTGCCATTATCCTAAAACATATGTTATCCCAAGTCAATTTTACCTTTACTTGCAAACTTGCTGAAGCAACTCTCCTTTCTAGATCTTCTACCTGTTGAAGAATACTCAAGTCCATTTCCATTGCTTGTTCTTCTACTGACCAGTTCTCCACAATATCTCGAGTAACTTGGTTATCTTCATTTTCATTTAGTTCAATAATAGCAACTATATTTGAAAACAAATTAATTTTTAAAATCCAGTTTATTAGATGTTCTAAGATTTCTTTCAGTATGTAAATAACATTTCAGGGGTAATATCTAACTTTGTACACATATATGTACTCAAGGACATGCAAGCAGTCTAAGGTAGAAGTAGAAATACTGTTTTCAAGAAATTAAAACATGTCTGTGAGTGTGAAAATATGTAGGAAATGTAGTGACTGTTGAGAAAAGTGACTATGAGTAATAAATTAAAAATTAAGTTGTAAGTTTAAGAATTAAGTTTAAGTTAATAGAATTAATTATAACTAAGCAAGAATGCAGGAGTGCCACTGCTTAGTGATAAGGGTTTGGACTGCTAGCAGAAAGGCATGTGCTTTGAATCCACTAGCTGCTCCCCTGCAGTTTATTGCTCTGAAAATCCAATGGACAGTCAGCTACAGGTCAGTTCCAACCTGCTGGTAAACAACAAGAAGCAGCAGAAAGAACGCAGAAGTTTCTTTTCGATACATACCATCCTTATTCTTGATGCAAGCTTGAGTAATATAATCTAAGTGTTTCTGAATTTGTTTTTGTAACGCCTTTTCTCTTATTCCTCTGAAATGGAGCACTTTGAGTAAAGCTTTCAAGTCCTCTGGGTCAATGATTCTCCACCAACCAAACTGCATTTCTAAGTCAAAAGATACACAAATATTCTGAATGTGATCAATCAAGACTTAGTAACTCTCTATAAACCATAAAATATTCAGCTATATGCACCCAAAATAACGTAATATAGTAAGTGGAAGTGAATCATCTTAATTTACCTACCTTCTGGAATAGGTTTTGGACTAAGAAAATCTACTGGTTTTGCTACTTCAACAGCTGCAGGTTGAGTTGAAGAACCTTTTTCATTCTGCGGCACTGGAGATTCACTTTTACTTGAAGAAACGTTGGGGCTCAAGAATGAATTACCATTTCCTTCTGATAATCCCAACCCTGATCCAAGATTAGGTAAAGGTGATGATGTAAATGGAATATTGGAAGCAAGCACACCTGTGGGCCACCCACAAAACTGAAGTCCCATCATAGACACACTTTTCACCTGTCAAAAAGAAGACATGATTAAAGGGGAATAATCTAAGAAGTTTAGAAAAATTATTTAGAATCTTAAGTTATTTTTCAAAGTCTGAAAAAATGCTGTTTCACTTTTCACAGAGGAAAACCAACCACAGCAGTAACATTAGATTTCATGTTCTTATCTGCTCCTCTACCAAAATAAACTTCCTTTCATGTTGCAGATAAGACAATTAAAGAAGCAAATGCCTTAGGCTAAGATATAAGTTAGAAATCTAGAGTTGTGATAAAGCTTGGTGATAGACATTCTGATTCTTTTCAATTTTCAAACTGTGATAGGGATAATATTAAAACTATTTGACTCCTCTTTGAATGAAAATCTTTGAGAGGTGGAAGATCAAGGAAAGCAACATAAAAATGAACTGCAGTTAGCAATACTAACCTGAAGAGGTGATAAAGCAAATGGATTTAGGCCAACAGGATTCTGAGAGGAAGGTGATCCAAGAAGAGGAGCTGGGGCAGGTGAAGGTGATTTAGGTGGTGGCTGAGACGGAGGAGCCACTAAGGACACAGCTGACATATCAGC
Organism: Elephantulus edwardii; assembly: GCF_000299155.1. NCBI lineage: Eukaryota > Metazoa > Chordata > Mammalia > Macroscelidea > Macroscelididae > Elephantulus > Elephantulus edwardii. Next base: position 33,865,216 of record NW_006399760.1, read on the forward strand.
ATGGGTCAGTGACGTGTCATCACAAGGTGTCCTTGGTAAAAGGCTAAACCATTGTCTGTTCTTTTCAGTCAGTGTTTTTAACAACTGGTCATTTGGGAGAGGGCTATAGAACTTTCCTGGACCACCTGAACCAGTATTAAACAAATGATTAGACTCTGGCTTTTCCACATTGCTTTGTGTTGCTGTTGACTGAAGGTTGCCAACTGAATGCTTCCCGCTATTTTGGTAAGCTGATGCGCATCCATTTGTGTTACCATTGGGTTTGGGGGTGACAGTATCTGAGTCAGGAGGCATCTTAGCAACCTCTAAAAGTTTGCTTAATTTAGAAAAAGAGCCAGGTTTTTGAAGAAATAGATTTGTGTTATCTTTAAGATCTTCTTTTTGTTCACAGTGATCTGTACTCAAACAATTTAAAGTGTCCCCAGAAGTCTCAAATATTTCTTCTTTAACTTGGATACTTTCTGCCTTTTTTAGTTTTTCTCTTTCTTTTGCAATTTCTTCTAGTCCTACAGAATTGAAAAATAATATGAAGTATTACTCCTTATCAAACCACTAATATATTTTATTACTACCACTTAAATTATATACATATTTTAACAATTTTTTCTTATTTAACAAACTTTTCTGAATTATCTAAAATACTTCATTTTTCACAGATCATATTTCATAGTTTTTACCCTACAAAAATTAATGCTCATTAAAAAATGGAGGGAATACATAACAATGAAAGAGTTTTTCTTTTACTTTTCAAGAAGAGTGAATTGGGGGAGGGATGGGCAGGGAGGAAAATGCAACAATGAATGAATGGAAACTCTATGTAAACTTTCATTAAAATGAATAAAAAGACCCTTGAGCAAGTTTTCTAGGCTATAAATCTTTACAGGAGAAGACTGTGACTAGTGGCTTTGACATGCCATTTTTCAGTTAGCAGTCTAACACCTTAAGCACTATACCACTAGGACTTCTTTGGAAAAAGAAGGATGGATGAAATTCAGGTAGTTGAAGAAATGATAGACTGGTGCTATCTGAATGGGATTTAGCAAAGCACAATGCAAACACTCAGAGAGGAATGCACAAGTACTGAGCAACACTCAGTAGGCTGGTTTAGCTAGCTTAATTAAAACTGAAGAATATAAATATTGCTGTCAGATTTGTATAAAATCATGAATACCAGCAGATTTCTATTAGACAAAAAGATTCCTGGTGGCTTAGCAGGGAGTCCTAGTGGCATCGTGGTAAGAAACTGTGCCTGCAACCCAAAGGTACACAGATCAAATCTACCAGCTGCTCCATAGGAGAAAGATGCATTCTACTCCTGTATAATTAACTGCCTCTGAAAACCCACTGGAGGGCCCAGCTATGGGTCAGTTCCAACTTGACAGTATAGAAAGAACACCAACAGTGGCTTAGTGGTAAGGAGTTATGCAGCTAACTCAGGTTCAAATCCACCAGTTGCTCTGTAGGAGAAAGATGGGCAGTCAACTCCTGTGAGATTTACTGCCTATGAAAACCTGCTGGAGGGTCAGCTATGAGTCAGTTTCTGATTTGATGGTACATAACAACAGGCAAACAGAGAATAAGTCAAGATCTTTGAGACATAATAGCAAAATATAAATCAAAGATGTGAAAAAGAACTGCTATCTACAGAAGAATTACTTATCTTATGTGCCATTATAAAAAGAGCAAGAGTCACATGGGTCAACCATATCTAACCTTTATCAACTTCACAAAGGGGTACTGTCCCTGTCAATAGCATGAACAACAAAAAATCCAATTTTCATGAGATTATACATATCCATTCCCATACCTCTTTCTCAACACCAGTCTTACTGCTTTACTGGGTCCAAAGTCCAATATGATAGCTCACAAACCACACAGAACAACACTGGGGAAGTCAAAAGGTTATATTCCAGTGAAATAGTAGAATACACACAGGCAGGATGACTTCTGAAATGTGCTTGCAAGCACCTAAGCCTTGAGCCTCACCGGCTTTGTCCTGCAACTATTGACTCTCCACCCCGCCTCCAAACTGTCCAACAATCTTGGGGAAAGGTTCCTAGTTAGCTATGATTCTATCCATGGTGGGCAGCAACCGTAGGTCTGCTCCATCTCATGTCAGGTCTTGGGTTCACTGTTGTGGCTGCCATGGCTGTTGCTCTGGTCCTAAAAATGACTTGCACTCTTGCTTGCTCTTCTTTGCTTGTGGTGAGGTTTATAATTTTGGTTTGCTTGAGATTTATTAGCGAGACTAAGCCCAATGGATTAGCGAGACTAGTCAATCCTCTGTGGATAGGTGAGACTAGCCAATCTCCTTGTGGATAGGCTAACACAGTCTATTTGCCTATTCTCACCCATCTACATGACAAAGTCAAATTCAATGGCTCAAAAAGTAATTTTGAATGATACACTCCACAGTCTTAGAGTTGGAACTCACTTATAGGTTCAAAACCCCAGTACATTTTCAGAGGTAGTAAATAACCTGGGAGGAGACTGACCATATTTCTTTCATGGAGGAGCTGGTGGAGTCAAACTGCTTTCCTTGGGGTTGGCAGTGCAACTCCTTACCACTAGGCCACCAAAGCTCCTTATAGAGCTGTTAAGGACAGTTGTAATAAGACACTTCAATATTGATAAATGATTCATTTCAGTAGTGATACAAAGAGATCAGTTTTAAACATATTTAAAGAAAAGTTGTGTGCTCGCTTCGGTAGCACATATACTAAAAAAAAAAAAAAAAAGAAAAAAGAAAAGTTATAGTGTTAGGTATATTCAAGGAAAGTCCCAGATGAATGAGAATAATGCACCCTTCAACTGAAAGGAGCCCTGCTGAGCAAATCAAATCCACCAGTTACTCTTGGAAGAAAAATGAACAATCTCTTCTCATAAAGATTTACAGCTTCAGAAACCTGAGGGAGGGTTACCATGAGCCAAAATTGACTCATAGCAGCAAATCTGGTTTGATTAATCAAACTAAAACAAAACAAAACAAAAAAAATTTAAAGTTAATACAGTTCCATACATTTCAGATTTTTCTTACTTTCCTTAGGTTCATTTTTAAGCTTCTTCAGTGATTCTAATTACAATTAAAATTAAATGCCTCTTGCCTGGATGTTTCTCTTGGTATTACTTATCTCACCTTAAGCTTTCTACAAGCTCTAGACACCCAAGTAACTCATAATAACAATTGCCATATTTAACTAGACTTTTACACTAAAACTTTTCAATTTAGTAGAGTGGCAGTTTATAAGATCAATATCCCCAAATCAGTGGGACTTCTCTACAATAACAAAGAGAACTCAGAGAAAGAAACCAAGAAAGCACTACCATTTACAATAGTCAACTGCAAATTGTGATACTTGAGATATTTCCAGATAATTTCTTGAGATAATTACAATTAAGCTCTTCCTCTTGATTTCCTTGATTTGATTTAAAGTATCATACTCTTTTGTACTCAGAATTAAATCACTAAATTTGGCTTTGATTTCACTTTTTCCTACATCATATTATTAATTTCTTACATTGAGCCTATCCTTTAGATACCTCTGTTTTTCTATCTCATCCATTTGCTTGTGATTTCTGGTTATTATGTGGGCTCTTGAATGGTCTTACAACTGGTTTCTCCAGAGATCCAATTATAATTCAATGTATGTTCTACTCATAGATGTATTTATTTTATCATAGCTACCATAAAATACTTTCTGCCTTCAAAGAAAGATTGGGAAGCACAAAAGATATTTAAAAGGGGGCTCTGGTGGCCTAGTCAAAAGATATTTAAAAGGGAGCTCTGGTGGCCTAGTCAAAAGATATTTAAAAGGGAGCTCTGGTGGCCTAGTGGCAGGAAGCTGCACTGCAATCCCCGAGTTGTGCGGTTCAAATCCACCAGATCCTCTGCTAGAGAAGGAGGAACAATCTCTTCCTGTACCAGTCAGATTTGATTAGACGGTATACACACAAAAATAATAAAATAAAGCAACTTTTTTAAAAAAAAGGTATTCTTTTTAAAAGTTTTAAAATAATTCAGTTCCTCACATTATTTTGCAATAAATTTATATTTCCTACCTTCACCACTCTCCATTCCTTCCACAAAAATTCCCCCACATTGAGGAAGGATCCAGTATCGGCGTCTGTAGCGATCTTGGCCAAACATCATTGAACGTAAAGAGTGAGAGGCATCAAAGAGTTTCCGTCTGTATTGACTTTGTTGCTATTAGACAATGAAACATATACTTAAATTATGAGTCTTAAGTATTTTAAAAAATAATTTATAAATGTCTTAACACTTTCTATGCCTTTAGAGTAGACACATTTTACTACAGGAAAAAGAAGAGTAAGTATCATATGTCTGAGTTCAATTTCAGGAATATAAAGGCAGAATTTTAAGGATTATTGGAGTATATTTGTTCCCTCAGCTTAAAAGGATAAATTCTATTTTACTAGATTTCTTACAGTAAAGCATATGATATAAATGATCAGACATTTTACTGAGCTAAAGAAAACTGATTCCATTCTACTGATTAGAGTAGACTGACACATCATTCTTAGAAAAATATATTTCCCTATTTTTATACACATGTTATAAACCTAAGTAGTTTATGTCTAAACTTTGGGATAGATCTATGTTGAACCCAATACTGACATATAATACACAGTGATCTCATAATATTCTTAAAATTAAGTTTTACTTTACTAAAAGATTACCTGAAATTTCATTAATTCTTCTCATATTTTAAAATCAATATCTTAAGTTTATAAAGCTAATGCAAAGTAAAACATACAATGCTGAATCAAAATTACCATGAAATTAAATTAGATTTATCTAGTAATTCTTAATTCTGAGAAATAAAACTATGCTTTATTAATACTATATATTTACATGAAGGGTTGAAGAATGTCAACCTTCTCATAGGCTCTGAATAACTTCAGTATCATGCTTTTAAGATGCAGCTTTTTCATTTTGGCATTTACATGATAAGATTAGATTATGTAAACATTTCTAAAATTCCTTATCTTAATTACTCACAAAAAGTGTTTACTTAAAAATCAGAAAAGCTAATCTCACATAAATATTATTTTTAAATGTTGCAAAAAGATTTAAATTTAATCAGAAAAGTACTTACTTTGCTCAGTTTTTCAATTTGTTTTTCAAGCTCTTCAACACTTGCAGCTTGATCACCTTCATCCTATGCACAACAGAAAACAACACTTATATGTATGTTTAAGATTCAATTTATTTAATCAAATAACTAGTACTTAATAAAAATATCTCATATACATTACTAGAATAGGTACTATAGAAATACTCTCTATAATTATATGGAAGAAAGTTCTAACAACCTCAAGGAGAGTAGTGATTTAAGGGATATGAAGTTCAAATGTGAAGGTAGAGGTTACTTCTAGTGTCTCTTAGCAAGAGTGGCGGTAAGTAAAAAACCAAGTTTTAATTAGCTACTAAATAACAGTTATGACTTGTTTTTTTTTTAATAAAGAGGGGAAGGTATTCCAGAAAGAATTTACCAGATATTAGTCAAAATAAGTTTCATTTCTAAAAGTCTTAACTCTGGTTGCCTAGTGGTAATCAGCTACGCTACAATCCTAACGGCATGTGGTTCAAACCCACTAGGTGCTTCGTGAGAGAAAAATGAGCAGTCTCCTCCTATGAAAATCTCCTGCCTCTGAAAATCCACTGGAGGGTCAGCTATAAGTCAGTCTGACTTGACAGCACACAACAACTATGAAAGGAAAGAAAGAAAATATCTACTAAAGTAGTTCTACTGTGCTTGCTAGGGCAATATAATAATAAATAAAAGAATTCATCTGTAAACATAAAACACAGTCTGCTAATTCTCCATGCTAAAAAAAAAAACAGGTAAAACAAATTATTTTTGCTATTAATATCTAATGTAGCGGGAAGATTATTCAGTGGGTATATAGAAATTTCAATACCAGGTTATCAAATTTATTACAGTTAACACTTAATAAAATAATTTATAATACTTAATGTTGAAAGAGATACTATTTCTATGAAAGTTAAATCAGTATTGGTCAGAAAGGTTTAATTCCTGCAATAATAACAACTCTACTTGTCAAAAGAAGCAGACTACTTATAATGGTATCATTTGTTTGGGTAATTACACTTCTGATACCCAAATTACATATTTTTCACATTATTTGCCAAAAGATGAAAGCACATGATCAAGTGGTCTGAAAAGTGCCAAATTATGAAATAATTTATTTATACAAGAAAGCTCAATTGAGTTTCCTTTTTATATTGGTACTATCTTACAATAAATTTGTGCAAGTGGTATTTTTTCTTAGTCTGCTTTACAAAGATAACATTTAGGAAGCTTTATGAAAATACATTATTTATTTTGCATAAGAATGTAAACACACTTTTAGTTTAGAAAGAAAATTTTGCATCTATTTTTACAGGTTTTCTTACTTATATAGTTATAAGTTTAATTCAGTAATTAATCATTGGTCCTGACTGGTTATTAGTCTCACAGACTTCATAAACAAATTCAACCCTCCAAATTCTCTATTTTCATTTCTCCAGTACTGCTAAAGTGATTCAGGAAAATAGTTTTAGGTTTCCTCAACTGAACACTTGTAGTATTAAGGAGAGGAGAAATAGATGTCTGTATAAATTCATTAAAATGCCATTCTACAGTTCTATCAGTATTTGCAGGCTACTCAATAGATATGTTCTTCTAACCAGAAGGCAGCATGGAAGTTTGAATCCACCAGCAGCTCCACAGTACAAAGACAGGCAGTGGCTTACTCTGGTGTGGTTTACAGCTTCTGAAAACCTGCATGAGGGTCATCTATGAGTTGACATCAACCTGATGATAAGGAATATATATAACAGTCCTTTCTCACAGAAAAGTTAGCTCCAAATTAAATTGCTCCTTTTATATGTGGTTATTTTGATGCCTATGATAGTTATCCCTTATAAGTGCATACACACTTTTTAAAAGTCTGTGCCATTTCTTTGACCTAGCTGGCCTACTCTGTAAGACTAGTTCTCTCCTTTTGTTGAAATTTTCCAATACCTTTTAATTCTTTCTATTATTAATTATGCTATTTCTCTTTAATTTTCAACCTCCATTTCTGATTTTATTGGTTGCTTCTTTTCAAAGATCATCTCATTCTATCATACTGGGTTGTTGCTGTTGTTATGTGCCATCCAGTCATCTGCGAGTCATGGTGACCTATATATCACAGCCCTAAACCTTGCTCTATCCTGTGCCAATCTCACTGTCTCCGACATACCTACTCCCATTACCCCAGTCACTGAATCAATCCACCTTGTAGAGGGTCCATCCACCCTCCCAAGAATGACGTCTCTCTCCAAGGACTGGTCCCTCGTTGCACCATGTCCGAGGTATGTCACATAAAGCTCCAGAATCTTTGCCTCCAAGGAGCAGCCTGATTTAACCCTCTCCCGAATGAACCTGTTCATTTTCTTAGCAATCCATGGTATATTCAATACTCTTCTCCAGCACCACAGCTCAAAGACATCATTTCTCCTCTATCCACCCTAGTCACTATCCAACTCTCTGATGCAAAGCAAGTGATGGCAAAGACCATCATACTAGGTATTTCATAAATATCCTTGACTCTGTCCTCCTCCAGCTACTATCTAGAGTACATCAGAGTTGTAATGCTTGAAAACAACCTTCTATTTTCTCACTTTGACTTTCCTCACTTCATTTATATCTTGATTTCTGCTTTCAGTTCCCTAATGAAAATATACTAAAGAAGTCACGAATAAGCTGTTTCCAATTTTAACATTATTAACTTCATCACTTTGACCCTTACTGCTTTAACACAATTCTCACTTCCTCCTTTTGGAATGTTTACTTTTCCTGATTTCCTTATGTGTAGAAAAATTTTACATTTCCATGTATAGATAAATTTAACAATGCAGAGCTAACTGATATCCACTGAAAGCCTCCTTACAAGGCTGGCCATCTGGGAACACAAACTTTGGGAAGGTTCCCATTATTCTGAGGGGATTTGCACAATGGCTCTAAACTCTTTGGGTAAACAATCTGAGTGTCTAATGAGGTTTCCTAGTAGATGATGATATTACAGTATGTTGTCACGACTCACTGCTGGGGAAATTAATCCCAGTTTGTGTGATGACACTGGGAGAAGTTGTTAAAAAATGTACTTGGTTTCCCCTGGATTTTTTCTAGGCATTTTTTTTTTCCTTTGATGATTTGGCTTTGCATTCTTTTGCTGTAATAAATCATAGTCATAAGTTCCATTATATGTTGAGTCCTCCCTGTGAACTATCAAACCCAGGGGTGGGCTAGGGGACCCTTGATCCAGAAGTTTCCTACCATTCTGGCAGCTCCTTCTTAAATAATAATCTGTATGAAATATTTTTGTTATTGTTGTTACGTGCTATTGAGTCACCTGCAACTCATAGCGATCCAATGTGTAACAGCTCTGAAACGTGCCTTGTCCTGAGCCAGCCAGTCTCATTCACACTGACACATCTATGCCCATTACTCCAGTTACTGTGTCATTCCATATCATTTGGGGTCTTCCTCACTTTTTTAAGCATGATGTCTTCTCGGAGGACTGGTCTCTCCTGGCCATGTGCCCAAAGAATGTGAGATAGAGTTTTAAAATCTTGGCCTCCATGGGGAAACTTGGTTTCACCCTCTCTAAGACAGACTCATTTGTTCTCTTGGTGGTGTATGGTATTTTCAAGTCTCTTCTCCAGCACCACAACTCAAAGGTATCAATTCTTCTTCAGCTCTCTGATGCATAATACAAATACCATGATAAATGATACAAATACCATGGCCTGGATCAGGTGCACCTTAGTCTCTAAACAGATATAACTGTTTCTCAGTACTCTGGAGAGGACCTTGATGGCAGATTTTCCCAGGGCAATTTGTCTTTTGATTTCCTGACTGTTGGTGCCAAGACTGTTGATTGTGGAGCTGAGTAAACTGAACTTGTTAACAACATCAATCTCTTCTCCATCTATTGTGGTGGTGCCAATTGGACCAAATTTCGTTTATTTATATAAGTAGTTTCATTAACATTATATTTAGTGCATACATACTGTGTGTGTAAATTACTTCATGCCTCATGCTCTAACATATCCCTTTTAGAAAGCCAATTTCTGATTTGCCCATCCATATTGTAAAAGCAGCAGATGCAATGTGGGGGTGGGGTGGCTAAATATGACTTTTATCCACTTCATAAAGGAGAATATCCCCCATCAATAATATCCATAACAGCAAATAGATAGCTGCTGTGTCAAACATGCCACCTCCCCAATCTCCTGCACTTATTTCTACCAATCATTGGGTTTTTTTTTTCCTTTTCAATCATTGGTTTTGATATTTGTTGTTGACCCACCGAATTTACTCATAACTGTGGTATCAAAAATGGGTTTATTATCTCAGTCACAAAAAGACAAGTACTGCATAATACTACTATTATAAAACAGACTGACATAGGGGGTGGGGAGGAATCTAAGAAAAGAGGGGATAAATAATGTACATGGCATTGAAGCAGATGAGGGAGAGAACTATATAAAAGGAATATATATTTAGGTATTATTGGCATGACAAGAGTCCAGAATAAGAGCTGCATAGATAAGTGGTCTGGCTGAGGGGCTGTATAACAATGAAAGAACGTTTTTTCCCAAAGAAAAAAGTGAAATTGGGCGGAGTTGGGGCAGGGAGGAAAATGTGCAACAATGAATGAATGGAAATCCAAGTTCTTTTATAAACTTTCATTAAAATCTCAATTAAAAAATAAAATAAAAAGCACCCTGGTTGCACTTTCTAAAAAAAAAAAAAAAAAGTGGGTTTATTAGGGAAATAGGGAAGTGGGGGAGACAAGAATAGCTTACAATGCTAGTCCAGTAGTCAGTCCCAAGACAAATTAATAGCAAAAGAAAAGTCCTTCATTAGTGATAGTCCTAGTTTCAGTTCAGCAACACAAATTCAAGAAGTCTCTGGTTTCCTGAATCATCCAGCAATGTCTACCTCAGAGCCATTACAAATAAGCTTCTTCTTCAATCATCCAGCAAGATCAGTAAAATCTTTAACTGTGGCCTTTAATGAGGGCTGCTGTGGTTATACCTTGCCACAGTCTCTGCACCATCACCAGGATCTCACTCTCCTCAGTGTCTTGCTTCACTCTTTCACAAATCTTGCTGCCGAGTGTGGGAAGCACTCACTCTTGTGTCCTAGTCTCACAGCTGATGATGATTTTCAAGACAATAAAGACCACACTTAATGTAGCTGGAGACCAGAGGGGGCTATCATAAACTCTGGAAAAGCTATCTTTTAAGTTGACACCGTACCTACCAAACCAGTACTCTGAGGGAGCAGGTATGTCTTTTTTGATGAAAAATCTTCTGTTCAACTTGGCAACTTTGAGCATTTGCATTCATTGAATAGTTCAATCGAGAGCAATCTATCATGTCATAGCAACTGACTCCAGTTCACAGTATGGATCATTCTCTCTTCATCTGGTTGGGTTCTGGTCAACTCATCTCCAGGCTTCTGTGTCCAGGCTCAACTGGGCATCAGTTGCAAGATCAAGAGTCCACACTTCTCCCTGCATATCAGGTCTCCTCACTGAGCTGTAGCCCCAACATGGGGCCCAATCAACAAGCCAAGGGTCCTTGTGACTCCCTGCTCCTCAAGCCAACAACCCTTCCCTTCTCATCCACATAATCCACATATCTGCACCTGCTAGGTGGGCAAAGCTGAAGGAACACATCCAAGTTCAGCCTGTTACTCCATTGTTACATTCTTTAAACTTTCACTCCTGTGGATCCAAATGATCTCTATGAGTGGGCATACTCCAACTTCAAGTATTAGAAGCGGGTTCTGATGGGCACTAAGTTTACCCTGCTGCAGAAGCTGAATAGCTTGTTCTAGTTTTAAAAAATCAGTTTTTTTCTTTCGTTTATTCTTTTTCAGTCTTTCCTTATATGCTTGCCCTTCTTTCATATGTAGATATAGAATGAAATAGATTATCTAAAGTTAAGATTCTACCTAAAACATTGGAGCATTCTTAATGCCTTGTTGTTGTCTTTGTTATAATAAATATTGTTGGTTTTGATTGCCTTTGAGTCAAGTATGATTCATAGCGACACTATGAACAAAAAGCCTGAAGTCTTTCTATAACTATCGTCATTTTTCAAAGTTCATAGAATTTTCAGAGGCATGATGTTTAGAAAGAGGATGTCACTTCTGCTTCTAACATTCTTAATATGTTGTTGTTATGTGCCGTCGAGTTGTTTGCAACTCATAGCAACCCTATGTACAACAGCCCTAAACCGTGCTCTATCCTGTGCCAATCTCATTGCCTCTGACACACCCATCTCA
>NW_006399760.1:33877709-33902381 GCF_000299155.1 Elephantulus edwardii
TTCAGTAGAATCTTGCTTGCATGTGAAATCAATGATATTGTTCTGTAGTTGCCACACTCAGCTGGGTCACCCTTCTTTGGTATGGGAACAAATATAGACCTCTTCCAGTCAAGTGGTTGTTCTCCAGATTTCTTGGCACAACTTGGTGAGCACATCCATGGCAGCATCTGTTAGCTGAAATATGTCAATTGGAATACCATCTATTCCGGGGGCCTTATTTTTTGCTATTTCCTTCAAAGCAGCTTGAACTTCTGCCTTCATCACCACAGGCTCTGGCTCAAATGCTATTTCATTAAATTCTTCTGTATCTGCCAATTCCTTTCAATACAATGACTCAGTAGATTCTTAATATAGAGAAAGAAAAATTTAACTTGTTTTATTCATTGTGTGTCTTCTATTCAATATTTACTTAAGCATCATAAAAAATATAATAGTAATTTTTTGGATAAAGAAACTATGGCAAGTGTCAAATACAGAATTCAGTGTTATTTCAACTATATAACACAGCCTGGTAGCTATGTATTAAAACCAACATAAAATTTATTACCTCATCTTCACAAGTATCTGTCTTCTTTCCTTTTTTGTCTTCTTTATCTTCTTCATCCTCATCATCTTCATCACCTTGATCATCACTATCATCATCATCATCATCATCGTCATCACTGTCTCCTCCCTTTCTTCTTCTCTTCCGTCCTGGAGTGGGTGTGCCCAAGGAATGTTGTTCTTCCCCAAGGTCAATGCCACCGGAAGCATCTCTTTTACCTGTTTTCTTAGCATGAATGATTCTAAGCCTATAAAGATAATAAAATCATGATGATGGAATAAAAGATTCTCTATACTTTTTAAAGTACTTGAATTTTAAATACAAACATGGCATATTCTTACATTAAAAATATTTAATAATAGAAATTAAAATTGGTAAAACTTAAGCAATATATTAATGCAAATTACAGTATATATTAACTTTCAAGCATTATTCTATATATCTCTTTCATATTATATTATATAAAAAGTAACAAATGATAACTTCTGATCTGACCTTATCAGATTGAACAAATTAAATTGAAATTACTATAGAGAAATATGCTTTTATATAGAACTTGAATATTTTCAGAAGTATATTTCCTAGGGTGGTTGTTGTGTGCTATCAAGTCAGAACTGACCATAGGGGACCCTCCAGCAGGTTTTCAGAGGCAATAAACTGAATAGGAGAAGACAGTCCATTCTTTTCTCATATTTACTGGTTGTTGTTGTTGTTATGTGCTGTCAAGTTACTTGCAACTCATAGTGACCCTATGTACAACAGCCCTGAAATCTCAATTATCCTGTGCCAATCTTATTATCTTTGACACACCTGCACTCATTACCTCAGTCACTGTATCAATCATCACTGGTCTCCCTCTCTTTCTCTGTCCCTCCATCCTTCCAAGCATGATGTCCCTCTCCAAGGACCAGTCCCTTCTTGCAACATGCCCAAAGTATGTCAGACGAAGCCTCAGAATCCTAGCCTCCAAGGAGCAGGCTGTCTTCACCCTCTCTAGGGTGAACCTGTTTGTTCTACTGGCAGTCGATGGTATATTCAAAACTCTTCTCCAGCACCACAGTTCAAAGGCATCAATTCTCTTCCTATCATCCCTAGTCACTGTCCAGCTTTTTGATGCATAGCAAGCAATTGCAAAGACTATGGGCTAAATCAGGTGCACCTTAAATCTCCAGACTGACATCGTTGCTCTTCAGTACTCTGGAGAAGTCCCTGACAACAGACTTTCCCAATGCAATTTGTCTCCTGATTTCCTTGCTACTGGAACCAAAGGTGTTGATTGTGGAGCCAAGCAAATTAAAGCTGTTAACAATCTCTTCACCATCCAACATGATGCTGCTATTTGGCCCAATGGTGAGAATCTTTGTTTTCTTGATGTTGAGCTTCAATCTGTATTGAAGGCTGCAGTCCTTGATCTTCTGCAGCAAGCGCTTCAGGTCCTCCTCAGTTTCAGCAAGCAGGGTTGTGCATCTGCATAACACAGGCTGTTGATGAATCTTCCTCCAGTCCTGATGCCACATTCCTTCTCGTACAGCACAGCCTCCCAGATGACCTTTTCTGCACATAGATTTAAAAGCTATGGAGACAGAATACATCCCTGGTGTACACTCTTCCCAATATTGAATCATGCAGTGTTGCCTTGCTCAATTTGATGACTGCCTCTTGGTCCAAGTACAGGTTTCGCATAAGCACAAGCAAACATTCTTGGATTCCCATTTTTTTCAGAGTTATCCAGTTTGTTATGATCCACACAGTCATATTCCTTTGCACAATGAAACACAGGTAAGACATTCTTCTGGTATTCTCTGCTTTCAGACAACATCCATCTAACATTAACTATAATATCCCTAGTACCATGACCTCTTCTAAATCCAGCCTGGACTTCTGGCATTTTTCTGTTGACGTGCTGCTCCAGCTGTTTTTGGATCATTTTCAGCAGAATCTTGCTTGCATGTGATATTAATGATATTGTTTGATAATTTCCACAGTCTGTTGGGTCATCAACATACTTTCGAATGGGAACAAATATAGATCTTTCCAGTCAGCTGGCCAGGTGGTTGTCCTCCAAATTTCTTGGCACAACTTAGTGAGTGCATCCAAGGCAGTGTCTGTTTGTTGAAATAAGTTAATTGGTATGCTGTCAATTCCTGGAACCTTGTTTTTTTGCCAATTCTTTCAGAGCAGCTTTAACTTCTTTCTTCATCACCACAGGCTCTTGCTCATATGTTGTTTAAGGAAATTCTTCTGTGTGAGTAATTCCTTCTGGTACAGTGACTCTGTATACTCCTTCCATCTTGTTTTAACGCTTCTTGGATCATTTAATATTCTGCCCAAGGTATCCTTAAGTCTTGCAACTCATGGCTTGAGTTTGCTTTTAAATCCCTTCAGCTAACAAATGCTGAGTGAGTTCAGCTCAGTGTTGAATAATTTTGACAGTATCACACTCTCTTAAAAAGCATACCTTAATTAGTAAGCAATTAAGAAAGATTTTATTCATGTCAAAAACAATACAAAAAGCAACAAAAATCCTTAAAAATGTGATTGCTTGCCTCTTTTGAAATAAAAAAGATACAGCAACTTTTCCCAATTTTAAAATAAATAAACCAAATAAATCTCATTACAATGTTTGTTCATTGAAAATTCTGGTACTGAACTTTATTAATTTCATATCCTGTTGTAATTATCTTTTACAATTTTTATATTAAAAAGATAATTTTTAATCCTAGAAACATATGTTTTACAGAGAATCCTGGGCAAAGATGAAACAGTACATTAATTTTAATAAAAATTACTTACTTTCTGAGTTTGCCTTCTACTACCCACTTATCTCTTCTCAAGTTTGACATATAATCGATATTCTTGTCAATTTCACTGCAATACATAAGTTCAGTAAGAGACATAAAATAATTTCAATTAAGTCAGTACATTTTTGAAAGTAAAAATGGTTCAGTTGATTCATTCTGTGTGTGTGTATTTAAATATGTACATTATGTTAAAAAATAATTTCTTCGATGAATATAAAAAAAAAATCTTTGAGATTTCTACTTAAAACAAGATAAGAACTACCTATTAGTTGCCTCAGAATTACAACATTCTAAACTTTGGCTTGTGTATGTAAAACTCTGATCATTTCTGAAACCATATAATAAATGGGAACACATATGAACATCTTCATGTCCATATATGTACCTATAATATGTATGCATATAAATGTCCAAAAAGAAATTAAGAATATTAGGCTAATTGGTGATGTTATGAGGGCATCAAATCATTTCTGAAACCATATAATAAATGAGAACACATATGAACATCTGCATGTCCATATATGTACCTATAATATGTATGCATATAAACGTCCAAAAGACATTAAGAATATTAGGCTAATTGGTGATGGTATGAGGGCATCAAGTCTAGCAGTAGTGTTATAAGTGTGCCATCCAGTCGAAACAAACTCCTAGCTGACTTTCTAGAGGGTTTTCAGAGGTATGTATATATACACACACACACACACACCCCTCCTCCTAGTAAGCTATAAGCCATGTGAACTGTGTGACATTCAATTTATGTCTATGTATGTTTAAAATAAGCATTACTCCGTATTACCATTTGTTTTAAAGTCTATGCTTAATTAAATGATACATTGATGATATTATAAAACATAAATGCTATCATACATTTGGGATTGATTGCCAATAAAAAGCAAAGAGAAAGGAAAAATTTTATCAATACAGTAATATAGCAAAATCATATGCAAGAAAATACTTGGCTCTGAATATTTCCTGAAAATGTTGAAAGACTATTTTTATAGAATAGAAATATATTTAAAAATACAAAAATACCATTAAAATTTATAAATTAAGGCACAAATGGAAACCTCTCAAAGTCATTGCTATTGAGTTAGAATTGACTCATTCAGAGCTGACCTTTCAGGGGGGTTTTGGGAGGTTGTAAATCATTCAGAGAGGGGAGCTCTGGTGGCCTAGTGGCAAGAAGCTGCACTGCAATCCCAGAGGTATGCGGTTCAAATCCACCAGATGGTCTACTGGAGAAGGAGGGACAATCTCCTCCTGTACCAGTCAGATCTGACTTGATGGTACACGCACAAAAAAATTTAAAAAAAAAATAAAATAATAAAAATAAGTTTTAAAAAATCATTCACAGAAGCAGCTTTGGTGGCTTAATAGTGAAAAAGCTTCACTGCAAATCCAAAAGCATGTGGTTTGAACCCACCAACTGTTCTGCGGGAAAATCTCCTCTTGTGCAATATATTGCCTCTAGCAAACCTGCTGGAGGATCAGTTATGGGCCAGTTCTGATTCAATGACAAATAACAACAACAAATCATGTGGAGAAGATGGTTCCTCTCCCCCTCACTCCACTAGAGCTCCGTATAATAATGAAAAGCAAGAATAAAATGAACATAAATTTGTTCATCAAGCCCTTAACATTATAGTGTGAGCAAAGTATTTTGAATCATGAGATTAAGTATTTTTTAAAACACTAATTAATACTGGTAAATTAGTAATTAAAAAATATATTTTGTTGTTGTTGTTGTCTTCAAGTCGAGCACAACTCATAGTGACCCTATGAACAAAAGAGTTGAAGCCTATATCTACATCTATTAACATTTATCAAAGTTCACAGAGGCATGTTATTTAGGAAATATAGATAATAAAATTTTTTAAATGGCTGGACAGTTCTATGGATACCTACAAAGAAAAATCAATTACTCCTCTATCCTTGAAAAATTTCAAGGAAAAGAAAAATTTTGAGTTCTGGTGATAGTACAAGGGAAAAAACACAAAAATTTTTCAATGATCAAAGGAAAAAATAATAAATTAAAAATAAAAGGTTACTCAAGTATGACTCAAAAGATATTTATTAAATACTGTGTAGATATATAGAAACAGTATTATTGGTCCTTCCTGAATGGTGAGATTAAGTGTAATTTTAGTTTTTCTTTTTATGCTAGTTTTTAACTTACACATTTTCTCTATGTAATTTATACAACACAGTGATTAGATAATTAAAAATAGAAGGGAAGCACCTGAAAACAATGCACATACACTCACCTCACAACACTCTTGCTACATGCTAGTTCATTGATCAAGAAAGCCAGGACGGAGGCTTTTTGCGCTGGAGTGTGAGCCTGAAAAGCTTTTGTCTTCAGGCTTTCAGTAAGCTCAGTTTGTCCACAGTGGGCTTCCATAAAAATCTGCAAAATCTCTGAAACATTGTCTCGATTCACACCAACATTCAGCAAATGCTCTCCAAGAGCTGTTTTGGCCTATAAAAATGTGATGGTTTTCTCAGTCTTGATCACAATCATTAATTTATAGCATAAAAAACAGTAAGATTAAAAATTACTGATATTATGCAGTTTACATATTACTGACAAGGACTGTATTCATATTTTTAAAGAAGACTTAAACAGACAACAGCACGTAGAAAAGTATGAAAATACTTTTATCTTTTGGTTCCTTCTTTAAAAGCTTGGTTAAAAGTCAAGCAGAGAGAGATGAGTAAGTATATTCATGTGTGGCAGAAGTTAAAAATCATCAATCACAACTAATTTAACAGCCAAAATTGTTGCAAGATTTCTTTTCAAAGTGGTGAGGTTTAAAAGCACCACTGATGTATTTTCTGACTTTATGGGTCTTAGGTTTTGTTGCCTAGTCCAATAAATGAAACACAGAGATGGAGGAAAAACTCGTTTGCATCTAGAAGCCCTTTCCCTCTACAGTAGTAGCTAAAGCAAAGCTGGCTACAAAGTGTATATTAATTGAAATGAAGATAAATGTGAATTTATTGAATATCTACTGAGCAATACAGAATAAACATGCCAATCTGTAGACTCCTTCACTGGCTTCAATTACAGTATTCAGAGAGAACAAAGTTTAATTTTCAAAGGCGCAAACAATTCCTAATTGTTTCATGAATTATGAATTATCCAGTTCTGCTGGATATCACTTGGGTATTTTCTCAAAGCAATCTGGTCATTGCCTAAAGCTAAGAAGCTTGTGGGACCGGGCCCACATTCTTTAGGCTTTCTAAATTAGATTCTTTTAGGTATCTGTCAGGTGAAATCAGAGCAAATGCATATTTAACTTTGTGAGACATTAAGTAAAAGACCCCCCCCAAAAAAATAACAACCCCAAAACAAAACTGGATTAGTCTATAAAGTCTTCTGCTAAAAATCTAAAGCTGGCTATCAATACACTGACAGTAAAAAAATTGTAAGGGTTTGTTTTTTTTTATATTTCATTTTTTTTACCTTGTATCCTGTAATTAGACCTGGATCACATACAGCAGCTGAGAGGAGCCTCACAAGCAAGTCTTGTACTTCACCCATGCTGTCCCCTATATTTAGCAATCCCTCTTGAAGAACACTCAGGTTTGGAACATCAATATTCACATCAAAGCCCAAAACTTTACCAAAGTTTCGCAAGAACTGCACCACCATGAGACAGTCTGAAAATGTACTTCCAGAGAGAACAAGTCCTGGAATACGAGGCAACTCTGGCAAAGGCTGGAAAGAAAACAAACAGAAAACATTTCAAGAGCCATGATTTCTATTTTTTTTAATTTTTATTTTATTATTTTTGTGTGCGTGTACTGTCAAATCAGATCTGACTGGTACAGGAGGAGATTGCCCCTCCTTCCCCGGCAGAGCATCTGGTGGATTCGAACCATGCACCTCTGGGATTGTAGTTGCAGCTTCTTGCCACTAGGCCACCAGAGCTCCCCCGAGCCATGATTTCTAGAATTAAAAAAAAACCCAAAAATAAAAAACACAACAAAACCCACACCAAAAACCTAACAAGCTATTTTCTATAGATTGTATTAGCACTTTCCCCTCTGGATGGTAAACTCCCCAGAGGCATTTCTGCAACCCCCATAAAACTGAACATAGTGTCTTGAAGACAAGTTACAATTCAATAAATTTTGAATGATGCCAATATGACTTTAGATCTCTGCAAAAGAAAATACTACTTTCAATTAACTTACATATTGATACAACATATATAAGTGAAGCAAAAGTCAAATAGCAGATATGAAATAAACATTTCACATGACCTTATCATGGACATATTTAAATAGTATATATGCACAGATTGATATGACTTATAATATACTTCCTTTTGGTAACTCAGAAACTAACATTTTGTATCTGTGGCTTGTATAGTTGGAAAGAGTGGCACCATCTATGGCTAATGAATGCAAATAATTTATGAGGCTGGCATGGTCAGAACACATGACCCTGAACATAAACCCAGTTATAATGCAACCCACTGTCTTTAGGCTTCTCTGTATTTAGTCAAACATTAACATTGCAGTTCAGCATTAAAAATTTAAAAAAGAAAGCCTCTGTTAAAATAAGCTCACATGTTATCTTCTTAACTATGTTCCCTTCTCAAGTGTGTCTATAATAAAATTTCAATGTCTAACTATAGCACCAATTTGCCATAGACATTTAGAAAATTCAATACATGGGTAATCCAAATTAAAAATATTTTTGTTCTTAGCTGGAACTCAATAAAATTACAGTAAATTTTGACTGGGGAAAAAAAAGGTGATGTAACTAATTCTGTTTACATGAAGTAGTTCTTCAAAAATTTACCACAACTTTGTATTGACTGAAATAACTACTGAAAGTTTTATTTGGCATTTTAAACATTTGTTTATTACAGGCTTATTAAATGTGTTAATCTATGTATAGGCAGTCCTCAGGTTATAAAAGTCTAGTTTATATACAACTTATAGTTATGAATCACATCTTGTAAAATCTACTATATTAAAAATTTGAAATAGGCACAATGGTTATAAAAATAATAGCATCAAGACCTTATTATGAAATACTGCATTAATAGGCTAATGAACTTTTTGTGTATCTCAAGGTGGTTTTTTTTTCATTTTCATGTACAGAAAGATATACTACATTATAATACAGCAAAATAAACATTTGGCTGAATATCAGATACAAATTGCACTTGATTGCTCCAACTTGTGTACAAATTCTACTTAAAAGACAGATTTAGCAACAAACACATTCATAATCCAGGGGCTGACTACAGCTATAATATTGTTGTTTGTTGGGTGCCCTTGATTGGACTCTGACTCATAGCACCCCTAGTAAAACAGACTGAAACCTTGCCCAATCCTGTGCCAGCTTCACAATTTCTGTTCCGTGTACGCCCGCTGGTGTAGTCATTATCTCAATCCATCTCCTTCCTCACTTCCTATGATCCTCCACCTTTCCAAACACGATCCCTTCGTATAAGGATTGAACCCTTCTGCTGACAGTCCCAAAGTATGTAAAACAAAGAATAATGTTCTTGTCTCTAAGGAACACCCTAGCTATAGTTAGGAAATTTTAAACACTGAGATAACGGATATAAGTAAGAACTTCAAGAAATAACATACGATAAAGAGGCAATGGTGATGAAGGAGGAAGTTCAGGCTGCTTTGAAGGATTTGACAAAAAATAAAGCCCCAGGAATTGATGGAATACCAGTAGACATATTTCAACAAACAAGTGCTGCCCTGCATATGCTTACCAGGTTGTGCCAAGAAATCTGACCAACTGAGTGGAAGAGACCCATATTTATTCCCATTCAAAAAAAAAAGTGACCTGTCAGAGTGTGGAAATTACTGAACAATATCACTGATATAGCACACTAGCAAAATCCTGCTGAAGATTATCCAGAAATGACTAGAACAGTACATTGACAAAGAACTACCAGAAATACAAGTTTGGTTTAAAAGAGGTCATGGCACAAGAGATATTATTGCTAATGTCAGATGGATTTTGGCAGAAAGCAAAAGAGTAGCAGAGGAATAATGTCTGTGTTTCACTGACAATGCAAAAGCATTTGACTGTGTGGATCACAACAAATTGTGACTAATCTTGAGGAAAATGGGAATCCCAGAACATCTAATTGTGCTTATATGAAACCTATACTTGGACCAAGAAGCAGCCCTCAGAACAGAGCAAGGAAATGCATGGTTGAAAATCAAGAAAGGAGTGCATCAATCTATATGCAGAACAGATAATTCAGGAAGCAGGGCTTTATGAGAAGGAATGTGGCATCAGGATTGAAAGAACACTCATTTACAACCTATGTTATGAAAATGACACAACCTTGCTTGCCGAAACTAAAGAGGACACAAAGCACTTGCTGCAGAAGGTCAAGGACTAATCGTCAATATGAATTGAAGCTCAACATCAAGAAGACAAGGATTCTCAACCTTGGGCCAATTGACAGCATCATGATAGATGGAGAAGAAATTGAGGTTGTTAACAATTACAGCTTGCTTGGCTCCACAATCAAAACTCTCAGCACCAGCAGTCAGGAAATAAAAAAAAAAAAGAATTACACTGGGGAAATTCTGCCATCAGAGACCTCTCCAGAGTACTGAAAAGCAATGATGTCAGTCTAGAGACTAATGTGTGCTTAATCCAGAACACGGTCTTTGCAATTACTTGCTATGTTTCAGAGAGCTGGACAATGACAGAGGATGACAAAAGAACAATGCCTTCTAATTGTTGTTGGAGAAGAGTCTTGAACATACCATGGACTGCCAAGAAAAGAAACAGGTCTGTCTTGGAAAGGGTGAAACCAAGTTTCTCCTTAGAGGCTAGGATTTTGAAGCTATGTCTCATATTCTTTGATCATGTGGCCAGGAGAGACTGGTCCTTGGAGAAGGACATCATGCTAGGAAGGGTGAAGTGGAGAGAAAGAGGTCGAATGAGATGGACTGATACAGTAACTGGGGAAATGGATGTTGGTGTGTTGGAACTAGTGAGACTGGTTCAGGACAGGACAGGCTTCAGAGCTGCTGTACATAGTGTCACTATGGGTTGCAGGCGACTATCAGACAGCATATAATAACATTCATTTTTACATGAAAGAATTTATGCTAAGTAAATAAATATTAATATAATCCAATATCTACAAAAGTGTTAAAAATATATTTTAAATATCTTTGAGAAGTATGTCTAAAAATCAAGAGACAATCATTACTTGTATCTGAGATGAATAGGGAATATATGTAAATATGGATGCTTTGGTTTACTGGAGGCCCACCAGGACAGGCAAAACAACCCAAACCTGGAAATCCATGCTTTATTTAAAAATGAAAAGCTTTCTCAGAGGTAGACTTAGCAAAGCAATCAAGCGAGAAGAAAGGAAAATAAAAACATTTTAATGAAACAGTAACATATATAGATTACCTTTTGGTCTGCTAAGCACATGTCTTCATTAGGTTTCTTTAGCTCCTTTGCTATTTCTAATTCTAATCTTCTTTGTTCGAGTTTACGTTCCTTATTTAATCGTTTTTCATCACGTTTTTCTTGCTTCAACCGTTCTTTTTCCTTAAAAAGAAAATCATGTCTATGTATTTTCCTTAATCATGCTGCATCGGTTAGAAAAAGGACTCTGTTAAAATTTCAAAGGTAATCAAAGTGTCATGAGTTCCATGAAGTGATTACAGACTTTTTCTTAAGAAATTCAGGAATAAACCTGGGATTATGTAAAAATAATGACTCTTTAAAAATCACCACTGATGGGAAACACCAAACATCTACATCATTAAAATGACGACATACTCCTAAAAAAAAAAAATCACCACTGATGTCTAAAGCTTGGTGCAGCTGGTTGTAAAGATTTTTAACAAAATAAAGGCATTTTAAAAGAAAAAAAGAAATAATGACTTATTTTGCTTTCCACTATTTCTCCTTCTTCAAATTAATCTTATAACTATATATGTTCAGTATCAATATTCAAATCAATGAAAACTATGTCATTACTTAAAATGTATTCAAATGTTTCTTGTGTTTATAACATGGGACTAAAACATTATAAACAGGTATAGGTAGCAGTCTATCATTATGAACAAGATCTGTTCTTAAGTATTTAAGTCAAATTTGTAGTTAAGTCAGAACAGGTGCATATGGTTCTTACTTAGCCTTTTTTTCAGTGCAAGAAAACAAAGTCTGTTGACACACTGTGTTACATGTTGGTCTCCAAACGGCAAGGCTGGCAGTCTGAATCCACTAATTGTTCCATATGACAAAGTCAGTCCCTCCTGTAAGATTTATAGCCTCAAAAACCTGACAGTCAATATGAATCAGAACAAGCTTGATGGCAGGGGTGACTTCAGAGCAAGCACTGCTTCGAAAGCTTTACTATGATTTAAAGGTTGTATGTGCAGCAAATGACGTGATTGTGATGAAGAATTTGTTGTGAGGAGGGGTTGGTTTCATCTTTTCAAAGTGAGGGCAAAGTTACATCATTAAAAGGAAAGCTGGAGTTGTCCACAAGTCACATGTTTGTAACCTGGGTACTACTGTCTGTTCATAAAATGCACAAGGGCAAATACATATCTTAAAAAAAGGAAACTGCCTTGTATTAACATAAAAATCTAACTAGTTTCAGGAAGGAAAGCAGGATTTACAGTAGATAAGCAAAAGGAACATGTTTGAATTTGCAAAAGCCTCTCTCTTTCAAAGTGAATAAGATAGCAGCTGTAATGAAGTAAAAAATATTTTTTACCACTATAAACAACATTTAAGAGACTATAGATTCCACAGGTACTTTCAAAAACATTAAAAAATATTTAGAATAAACGCAGCAATATGAAATAGCTTTCTTGTCTTTCTGTTGTTAAGATACTCTGTCAGAAGTGGAATTTAGAGAATTTCTATTATAATGCTAGTACCATTACTCTGTTATACTTTCAAACAAAACAAAACTCAGTAGAATGAGGAGGCCATTCTAACCTACCCTTCTCACACATCATAGACATTCTTCTAAGGCCTAATGTCCTTGAAGAAAAAAATTTTTCCATTTTTTATCAAATTATGGTCAAACTCCTTTTAAACTTATACTATCTTCTATTCCCAGTCTACTTCTATCTTCTACCTAAATTTAATCAAACAATTTGCAATCCCTGAGAAATAACTTTGGCTTTCTAACTTTATTATATATAAATTTCTTATATTAGAGCATTCTGATGGAGGTCATTACTATCATTTTACTTATCTAAATTCAAATGAAGCACTACTATCTCCTCAATCTTACCAAGTTAACTAATAACTGTACTACTTACCTTTGCTTATATCATAACACTTTTCTACCCTAGTAACCATGTTAACTCCTTAGTCATAAGGCTGGCACAATCTGATAGGTGGAGGTAGGGCTTGGTAAAAGAAAGGGGAACGATTTGGGGTAAAAAAAAGTGTATACAAACTCTGCAAGAAAACCAGTATAAAACAAAAATTTTATTTAAAAAAACAAATAAATCCATTTTTAAAGTCTCTACGACACATTTGATGTATGAGATAAATTCAGCAATATGTTGACTTTATGTTTACTATTATATCTCACTTCTTATGTATATTTGTTTTAGGCATAAGTAAGCTAGTAAGAAATGGAAAAAACCTTAAAACCCCCCAAAACTTGGATACGAGGAATATGTCTTCTTTTTTATGAGTGTAATTGTGAGGTTAAGTACTTTCCCCTCATTCATTTTATAGGGATAGTTCTGGGGGAATTAGTTGAGCTGTTACTGATTAGTTCAAATATTACGAGGGTAAATCATAAGACACTTATGCGGCAAATCGTGCAGATAACCAGCACACAAAAAAAGTTTTCTCTTTTAAATGTGTTAATTATAAATGAAAAGTTTTGTTTGAAATAAAAAGGAGCTCTGGTGGCCTAATGGTGTGAAGCTGTACTGCAATCCCAAAGGCATGTGGTTTGAGTTCACCAGCTGCTCCATGGAAGAAGGTTGGGCAATCTCCTGTATGATTTATTGTCTCTGAAAACCTGCTGGTGGGTCCGCTGTGGGTTGGTTCTGAGTCAAATGGATACAACAACAACAAGTGATATAAAAGGGGAACTCTTATGGCCTACTGGTTAAGAAGCTGTGCTACAAGCACGTAATTTGACTTCACCAGCTGCTCCAGGGGAATATGATGAGTAATCTCTTTCTGTGGAATTTACTGCTTCTGAAAACCTGCTGGAGGGTCAGTTATCACCCAACTCCAGGGGCACACAACAACAGTGATATAAAATATACAGCATTTATAAGCAGTATTCTCACATTATAGATTTTTTCAAATCAGTGTTGTTAGGTAAAATCCCAGGTTATTTTAATTAAATCTCTTTTTTAAAAGAAGCTGTAGAGTTATGGGTACAAGCTTTTCCTCAAATTGGTTCTTTTAATTGGTTTAAGGAAAGCAATGCTATTCTAAGAACTTTCCAAAAGGAAGATTTAACTTTTTAGTTTCTCAGTAGTTTGATTAGTTAGGGAAACAAAAGAAAAATATTGTTCTACTGGCTTGCATATAATAATTTGTATGAATTGTGTTTCACTGATTTATATTTTATATTGTGCTTTCTACAATCATTCATGCAATTGTTACTATTGATCTCTGCCTATCATTACCTCTTTTTGAGTACCCAATGAATCTTCATATTTTTCACCCATTGGCAAACAAATGGACTGAGAAATTGTGGTACATTCACTCGAAGGAATACCACACAGCACTAAGGAACAACAATTTCATAAAATACTATATAATACGGGAGAGTCAAGAGAGCATGAGCATTATGTTGTGTGAAGTAACTTAGTCTCATAAGGACAAATACTGTGTAAGACTATTTAAAAAAAAAAAAGAAGGATAACTAGTAAGATATGTACAGATGTCCATCAGGGGAAGGAGAAGTGGGCAGAAAATGAGAAAGGATGAAAATCTCTAGGATAGCAGACTTTAGTAGGTGGGTGGAGGGGTGGGTGGGGGTGTGTGTGTGTGTGTGTGTGAGAGAGAGAGAGAGAGATGGAATGAAGATTCATTGGGTACTCAAAAAGAGGTAATGATAGGCAGAGATCAGCAAGCAACAAATGCTGGCGAGGTTGTGGAGAAACTGGAACCCTGATTCACTGTTGGTGGGAGTGTAAAATGGTGCAACCCCTGTGGAAAGCAGTATGGCGCTTTCTCAAAAAGTTGCAAACAGAGATACCATTTGACCCAGCAATTCCACTACTGGGAATATACCCTGAAGAGACCATAGCTGACATCCAAGCAGATATATGCACACCCATGTTTATTGCAGCTTTGTTCACAATAGCAAGGAGTTGGAAACAACCTAAGTGCCCATCAACAAACGAATGGCTAGAGAAGCTGTGGTATATTCGCACAATGGAATACTATGCTGTATTAAAAAACAAGGAACTCATGCAATATTATTCAAAATGGTTGACTCTGGAGAACATTATGCTGAGTGAAATATCCCGGTCACAAAAGGACAAATATTACATGATGCCACTGTTGTAGAATGGGACTGTCCTTGGGGTTGGGGAGAGACTGAGTAAGATGGGTTCAATAATGTATACTGCACTGAAACAGAGGAGGGAGAAAACTGTTTAAAAGAGATATATAACTAGGTATTTCTGTCATCACAGGAGTCTAGAGTGAGGGCTACAAGGTGGAGGGGACCTGGGGGAGGGTTTGTAAAACAATGAAAGAATCTTTTCTTTTACTTTTCCATAATTTTTGAACTCATGTACTTATAACTTGTTAGTCAAATTTGTGTCTTCTAGGTTGCAACACCCCCATGATACATCTTCAAGGATATGAACATGTACGGCCAAGCACAATCAATAAGAGTGCATCTAAATTCCAAAATCAATCTCCATAATAGTCTATGTGTTTCCTACTGCCAAAGGGGCCCTTTAGAGTAGTGAGAGAAGATCTTCACCCTGAAACCCACAGTGTCCCTTTTCAGCAGGAAGTAGCTAAGAGAATACGCCATCCCCTTTTCCTTATGACTCAGGGTGAAGTCTCTCTCAGGGAGGAGTGATAGGGAATGGCAAAGGACACACTGACAAAGAAGATTAATCAGAACTGGCTTTGACAAGCACTGTGGCATTTGGACAAGAACAAACTGGGAGGAGGGTAGAGAGAATAGTGCAACAATGAATGAATGGAAACCCAAAATCTCTGTAAATGTTTATGAAAATTAATAAAATATAATTATAAAAAAAACCAAAACTTTTCTATGCCACAGACTTAATCCAGATATATTAATGATGCCCAAAGGAGTAGTTATAAATATAACTGAGATGATTTTATGATTCACTAAAACCTGCTGTCACCCTTCATCTTAAATAGAATTTTCATTTTATATCTGTTATGTTACTTCCTTTTAAAAAGGAGAAATGCATACAAAAAGGGACAAATTTTCTTTTCACTGTGCTAATTTCTCATTGCCAATTCGAGAAGTACATATATCCTTCACAGTCACACCTGAAATGAGTTAGATACATTTAACATCTTGAGAGTTCTGGCGATGTGGAACATGACATGTTGCACTACTATGCACAACTTCAGCAGTTTGAATCCACCTGGGGGAAAAGGTGTCTCCTTCCTTAAAGATTTACAGCTGAAGAAACCTGATGAATGAGTTTTGGGGTTTTTAAAAAATTTTTACATGTAGAAAACTATTTTTACTTGATGATATGCAAATATTTTTACAATAAAAAAATTACCGCTTTATTATAAATGACAAAAATTATTTATGCTAGATGACTGACCTAAAATTAGGATTCAAAACACTTGTGAAAGATAGGCCTAGCAATCTGCTTCCTTAATGATACCTGCTGTTAGTTGTCATGGAGTTGATTTCCACCCATGGTGATCCCACGTGTAAAAATGACAGCCAAGAAAAATCCCATGGAGCAGTCCTATCCTGTCACACATGGGTTGCCATAAATTGAACTTGACCGAATGGCAATGATGCAATGAGGGTGGATTTTGGTTGGTATTTTTTTGGGGGGTGGGGTGGGAGAAGGAGGTATGTTGTGCTTGGCTTTTCTTGTTCCTTTTCAGATTTCCTTCAGATTTAGTGCTATTTTAATGGAAAAACAGTCTCTACATTTCATTTAAATGTGTAAGATTTCTAGAAATCCCATGGTTCTGGTGCAAGATAATTCTCAATCAGAGCTTTGGAGCGCCTTAAACCAGAAACTAACAGAATGTCACATTCAGTCAGTTGCTCTGGTCACAAGTCTCTTGCATGTCAGTGCATTTCTGACCCCTCAGCTGAATTGTGTTAACACCTGTAGTGGAGAAGACAGCATAGCTAGTTTGAAGCTAGTGTGTATCTTTATGATATAGTTTGAGCTGCCACACTTGTTTCAAGATGTAATGTCTAGGGCCGCCTCTGAGTCGCAGGATTGAGTCGCTGACTAACTGCTCCGGACCTGCCATGGCCGAGAGCAGCTGGGACATGGCGATGGTAGTGCAGAAGAAGGGCCCCATGGCAGCCCAGACCAAGTCCAAGCAGGCCATTTTAGTGGCTCAGAGAAGCAGCAAAGAAGTCGAGACATCCATGAAATGGGCTGCTGGCCAGAACAAGCAGCACTCTGTCACCAGTAACACTGCCAAGTAGGACCGGGAAATGGAGGAGCTGCACTATGACAGAGTGACCCTGGAAGTGGATCCATCAGGGCCAGCGAGCAAGGGGCTCACACAGTAGGATCTAGCCATGAAAATCAACGAGAAACCACAAATAAGTACCTGCTAACTATGTCAGTGTGAGGGCCATCCCTAACAACCAAGTGCTGGACAAGATCGAGAGGGCCAATGGTCTCAAGCTCCATCAAGAAGGGGCCAAGGGCCAAACGAACACAAAGCCTTACAGTCAGTCCAGCTGATATCATCTGGCGACTTCCCACTCCCAGGATAGGCCAGCTTTGCTGTGGACCCTCATCCTGTATCTGCTATCAAGCAAAGCAACTGTATGAAGTCTCTGGCCCTCTTGCCTGTTCTTCACCTGAGCGCAGCTGGGTTAGCTTGGTGGGCCAGAAGTCAGACCCCTCAGGGAGCAATGGCGGGCTGCTGGGCGAGCTGTCCAGCTCCCTGGCTGCATATCCTGAACTTTCCCAGGGGCTAATAAAAAGCTGTTGCCCTTAAAAAAATAATTCTAATGTCTATAATATTGTATTAATTAAAAGGCGCATTGCCATGGGAAAGTCTGCTGTTTAGGGACCTCTCCAAAGTACTGAAGAGCAATGGTGTCTCTCTGGAGACTATGGTGCATTTGACATAGGCCATGGTCTTCACAATCACTTGTTATGCATCAGAGAGTTGGACAATGACCAAGAAGGACAGAAGGAGAATTGATGCCTTTGAGCTGTGGTGCTGGAGAAGAGTATTGAGAATACCATGGACTGCTAAGAAAACAAACAGATTCACCCTGGAAAGGGTTAAACCAGGTGGCTCCTTGGAGGCAAGGATTCTGAGGCTCCATCTAACATACTTTGGACATGTTGTGAGGAGAGACCGGTCTTTAGAGAGAGACATCATGCTTGGGAGGGTGGAGGGACATTGCAGGAGGGGAAGGCCCTCTATGAGGTGGATTGATTCAGTGACTGGATAATTGGATGGGAGTGTCAGAGACAGTGTGATTGGCACAGGACAGAGCAGAGTTTAGGGCGGTTGTACATAGGGTCGCTATGAGTCGCAAGCGACTCGACGGCACATGACAGCAACATAATATTATATTTTGTTGTTATGTCAAGTGCTAAGATTTTACAATGGAACTTTTTAATGCTGCCAAGTTAGTCCACAAAACCCTTTGACTTATGAGAGATAGGATTTATTAAACCTATCAAAGCAAATATAAGATTGCTGACTATCCCATGGACTGCCAAAGGAACAGTTTACTCTTGCAGAAAGTGAAACCAGATTGCTCCTTCGAGGTGAGGAAGCTGAACTTTCATCTCACATACTTTGGGCATGTTATTAGAAGAGGCTATTTCTTGGAAAAGGTCATCAGCCTGGGAAAGATAGAGTCAGCAAAAAAGTGGAAGACTTGGAAAAGGACATCATGCTTGTAAAGACAGTCAGCAAAAGAGAGGAAGACCCTAAGTGAGATGGACCGGCACAGTGACTATGGCAATGGGCCTCAGTGTGTCAGAGATTATGAGGAGTGGGCAGGGTTCAGATCTATGGTTCACAGGATCTCTATAAGTTGTACTTGATTTGATGGCATTCAACAACCAAAAAACCCAACAGCAACAATCATACCCAAAAGGAAATGCTATATTTTGTTTTATGCTAATATTGGTTAAATTTTAAGGCAAGAATTAAGTCTACCTACAAATAGCTACAGAACTTATTTTTTTAAAATATATTTTAGTTTAACTATAAATAATTACAAGCATCATAGTATACTTTGATTTTTTAAATGTTTTAAAACCAACTTAATTTCTAACATTTTCTTTACAATAGTTTTTCTAGATTAGGAATTTTTTATGAATATGTGGATTCTTGGACTGTAAGTTATATATAACAATATTTTATTGTTCTAATTATAAAATGAAATTTTATTTTAAAGTTGAAAAATCTTCGATGGTAAAACACATTACATTTAAAAGTTTAATACCTCACTCAACTCACTACTGTTCAGTCAGAACTGATCTGCTTGATTTCAAACACAGTAAATCGTAAGAGAAGAGATGCAAGAGAGAGCTATGACCTCTGAGTTATCAGTGCAACTCTCCATGGACGAGGTCACCAGAGCTCTCTGGAGAATCCACAGTGTAGTGGCAGGCAGAGGGTGGTGGTGGTGGTGAGACAAAAACCAAAATAAGACAAAATAGCCTTTTACTTACTTGAAAATATTTTGTATATAATATAATCATAAGAGTGCTTTTGTGGAACAAGGTATGTGGTTAGAATCCATCAGCTGCATCACAGGAAAAAGATGGGTAATCTCCTCCCTGCAATTTACTGTCTTTGAAAACCCACTGGAAGGTCAGTTGTAAGTCAGTTCTGACTTAATGGTACATAACAACAAAATCAACATGTAATCATAAGGAACCCTGAAGGTGTAGTACTTTCTGTTGTTGTTTTGTACCATAAAGTGGGAAACAACCTACAGCTGACCCTCAGGTGGCTTTTCAGAGGCGGTTAATCACATAGGAGGAGATTGCTCGTGCTAACAGTGGAGGTTTGAATTCGCCAGCTGCTCTGTGGAAAGAAATGAGGGTGCCCTTTCCCTTCAGATGTACAGCCCTAGAAGTCACATGGAGGGTGGCTCTCAGTTGGAAATAACGTGAAAGCACTGAATTTGATTTTTCAATATAGAAGCATAAGTATTTCCAGAAATTAATAGCATGTATAAAAATAAATGTATAAAAATAAAATTTTCACTTGAAAACTATATAAGTTTAAGAAAATAAACAAGAAAAGTTGTCAAGTAGAAGACATTAGTATACTATTGTAAAGTTTACAGTATATATGATTGCAAACCAAGTCATTTTTAAGAGAATATGTTGTAAAACCATATTTTTTTATTTATACTACTGGGTCTCTTAGGTGTTTGTTCTGGGTATAATTAGAAGACTACAGTTCTTCTGACAGCAACTTGTACTCACATTTAAAGACATAAATGTAATTTAAAAGGCATAGGTTTACCTCAGGGTATAACAAAAATCAACGTGTAAATAAGATTAATAATACAATAGGTGATAAAATGTAAAAACCAAAATGGTACTGTTTTATGATCACATGTTGAATATGAGTAGAACAACTAGGAGTAATTTAAAAAAAATCTATCACTTTAGGATTAACTAGTAAAATATGTAGGGGAATTCAAGGGGGGAAAAGGGGAGCAGTGAGATGAGGATATGCAGGGGTGAAACCATAAGGTTGCACAGTTTGGTGGTGGAGTAAATGGCAAGGAAATGGGCAAAAAGACAGCATACTAATGGACAAAGTCCAGTGGTGATTAATTTTATGAAACATAATGCATGAGAATGACTGTATGAAACACAATACGAACAAAGAACAGTGTGAAGCACAATGTATAAAAACTTTGTAAGCAGATAAATAAAAACAAAACAAAACAAACCCCAACAACAACAAAAATCTATCCCTTTTACATTTAAAATTAAAAATTGAACCAGACTGATAAAATTATGCTTCATTTGGCTGAGGAAAAATCCAAATGCATTTCTTGTACTTTAGAGGTATAATTATGTCTAAAATAAATTCAAATTGCCAACTATCAGAATGTCTTAAAACTCACCAAAGTATTTTATGAAATATTCTACACTTTTCTTAGTATGAATATTTAAAAAATATTACACAGAATAACCAGTTATTAAAACGCCTTCTAAAGTCAAATAAAATTGTTAAATTTTTTTTTACTTCAATAACTCATAGATTTACTGTATCTAAATTAAACTGAAAACAGCTTTCTGAAATCCATTGTTATACAACGGTTAACATTTTATGTATTCACTCACATTCATTTACCACCCCTTAGTCAATTCTAACCCACAATGACCCTCCATCAGGCTTCAGAGGCCTTAAATCACCAGAGGACAGACTTTCCATCTCTCCAGCAAGAAGCCGCTGAAGCGTGCAGCCTTTGGGTTAGCAGTGTAACTTGGTACGAATTATGCTTCTAGAGATATTTTATCAAACAGTTAAGTTAAAATAATTTCAGATTATTTTCAGCAATGATTTAATTTTTAAAATTAAAAGAGAATACATTTGCATATTGTATTTCTAACTGAAAAAGATATTTATTAAATTCCATTTTTAATACTGTGAAAGGGCAAAAGTCCAGTTCCCCTTTTTATTTTTAACTAGTAATTACTGAGGCAAACATAAGGTTACAGAACATGCTCATCACTTGAACAACAGGGGCCGGGGTTTTATGAATTTTCTCCTTTCGAAGTGCTACTAGGTGACTTAGGAGACGTGATCTACTGTCTTCCATTTTACAGCTTTGTCTCCTAAAGTGCTGACATAGTCATTCTCTGACAGATGCATGTTTAACAACCTTTTGAAGTTTATTGATCCTTGGGGAGATGTAGCAAGACTCTTATTATTACCAGTGTTATTATTCTGTTAATATGAGTACAAATTTGTGACTGGTATAGTTT
Organism: Elephantulus edwardii; assembly: GCF_000299155.1. NCBI lineage: Eukaryota > Metazoa > Chordata > Mammalia > Macroscelidea > Macroscelididae > Elephantulus > Elephantulus edwardii. The sequence continues at coordinate 33,899,217 of NW_006399760.1, forward strand.
GAAATTTCTATAGTTCAAGCAGTAGATTTTTAATTAAATGTTGCTGTCTCATGTTGCTCTAAGCAGCCTTAAGCTCCCAGTGGCCATTCATGAAAACAAAAGTGTTTCAAATTACTTGAAATACAGTAGGAAATAATATTCCTTTTTTATTCATGAGGCTTAATCTTATACTATGTTATGAAAATATTTATGAGCTATTATAGGGAGGTCTGGTGGCCTGGTAGATAAGAAGTTTTCATGAATATTGAAAACACTTTGAATATGAATATTCTTTAAAAATTATAATTTGAGATATCACAGGAGATTATGCACTAACAAGATAAAAACAACACTTCTTAAAAATATCACTATTCTTCAAAAAGGCTATTCACAATCTCATTGCAACTGAGTAAATCTCAGTTCATAGTGACTTTTAAATAGGACAAAGCAGAATTGTCCTATGAGGTTTTATGGATGCTTATGGCCTCTTTTTTCTCTTTCAGCAAATGATGGATTTGAACCAGTGATCTTTGGTTAGCCACTGAGGGCTTTAACCACGGCCACAAGGGCTCCTAATAAAGGGCTACATAAAAGCCAATTTAGAATTCTGAGCTGGCTTTACTCGAATTTTCAATGGACTTACGATAAAGCCGCTCCCTTAATAATTAACAACAGAAAAAGTGACAGATTTGGACTAATCATTATAGGACTCAGGAAGAATAAAAAGTCACGATCTGTTGATTATAGACATTGCACTATAGTTTGTCCATGTTAAATAATAATGTGGAAACAGAGAAGCTCAAACAGGAATATTCTGTTAATATCCCCAAAAATGCAAGTTTACATAAAAGTGAGTGAAATTTGAATCAGCTATAAAACACCTGGCTGTTGCTTAATGGTTTACACTGAAAATAAAGTCTTATCTCTCACATAATTGTAAACACCATGAATATTTTTTTATAATAACTAAAGCAATGCTGGGCACACTGGTAATTCAAGACACTATAAAACATCTTTAATTGATCTCAAATTTATGGGTATCATTCAGTAATGAAACACAATTTATAATCATTACAACTGACAAAACTATCCAATCTGTGAACAGCTCTGTTTCTGTAATTTCATCCTTTACATACATATCTCTAAAGATTTATGTTAATTTTTGGAAATTTGTAAAAGTGGAATCATAATATTTTCAGCTCAACATTTATATATGTGATTTTATGTTGGTTTCTGAAGCTGTTTCTACTCATTCTGAGTGACTTCCTATCTGGGCTCTATGTCTAATACTATAACGACCCACATTCCTCTCCGTTCATAGTGTTGTTGGAGGCCTGTTGTTTTGAAAATGGATGGCCAATCCTTCTTCCTAGTCTTTCTTAATCTAGGAGCTCTGTTGAAATCAGGGGACGTATTGCCTTGGTTAAGTCTGCCATCAGGGACCTCTCCAAAATGCTGACGGGCACTGATGTCACCTTGAAGATCAAGGCCATCAGCTAGCTGATTCAGGCCATGGTGTTTTCAATCACCTGCTAGCTGGACAATGAATAAGAATGACAGAAGGGGGAAAAATGATGTCTTTGAGTTGCCATATTAGAAAATCATACTGAATATCCCATGAACTGCCAAAAGAACAGAGAAATGTGTCTTGGAGAAGGTGCAGCCAGAGTGCTTCCTGGGGGCAAGAATGGTGAAACGTTCGAATTTTGGACATCTAACTAGGTGAGGCTATTCCTTAGAAAGGGACAGCATGCTTGGAAAGATGGAAGGTCAGAGATGGAGAAGATGATGCCCAATAGGACGGACTGACACTCTGACTTCAGAATTGGGCTCACATGTGTCAGAGATGATAAGCACGTCCTTGCACAGGGCAAAGTTCACATTGCCTGCTCATATGGTCCTTATGAGCTGTAATCTACTTGATGACACGTAACAAACAACAGCAGCACACTGTTTTTATTCTCTGTATTCTATAGTAGGTACTATTTTAAGAATGAGCATAAATTATTATTTATTCCATTGTTGATGGGCATTTGTAAAGGTTTTTTGGTTGTTTTTTTTTTCTGGGAAGGGTGGCTAGTATGAAAAATGCTGCCAAGTTGTTGTTGTTGTTATGTACTGTTAAGTTGGAACAGATTTTTAGTTGATCCTCCCGCAGGTTTTTATAGGTTACAGAAATTGCTCGTCTTTCTCCCTTGAAGGAGATGGTGGAGTCAAACTGCCTGTCTTTGGGTTGGCAGCACAGCTCCTTTTCATTAAGGTACCAGAGACCCCTAATGCTGTTGTGGACATACTCAATAATCTTCTGGTGTACATATCTAAAAAGTTTAGCAAGGTATAAAACTAAAGTTTTCTCAGTAATACTGATCTCAGTATATTGATGTGAGAGATCTCCTATGAATTGTTAAGATATTTACTGGTATTCTTGGTCTCTATCCAGTTTGGCCAGTCATGTGCCTTAAGATGGTGCTAAATATTCCTTTAAGGAATCTAGATCAAGGGTTCCAGATCAAGGGTCATGATTCTGATGGATTCTTAGAAGACTTTATTAGTTCTGTTTGTTTTGTCATAGCCACCCTACTCTACTCAATCCAGATTTTACCCACTTCACTTCAGCAGCTTTTCTCAAACCATGGAGAGCAAGTATGAAAAATCCGACTAGAGGTGTCTTTACAGCCCTGTGCATATCCTTTTCATTTATTAACACCATTCAAAGGTCTCCTCTTCTACTAAAACCTAGAATCTTTTGAGAAAATGCCCTGTTGGTTTGCTTTTTATTACTCTGTTTGCCTTCATTAGCTTTTCTCCTAAAGCTAACGAGGAAACATCAAAATGACAAGCCTTGGACATTTTTTACTTCTATAAAGAAATATTCTTGGTAAAGAAGAACTTGTTTTTGAAGAGTTCTCAAGAATTTTTCTTTTTTAGTTAATAATCAATCTTGTCTTCTATCTCTCTACATTATAGGACATTAGGCCAAGCTTTCTCAGTTTTGTTTTGTTTTTTTAAAATATTTTTTTTTAATTGGGAGAAACATGTTGGGGGTACAAGGAGGTGAGGGTTGGGGGCAGAAGGGTGAGGATGGGCCAGGATGCAGTTGCAGAGCTACACAGTTTGGTCGGTGTGGGGAGTAGGTGAAGGAAATGATGAGGGTCCAGTGGGGACCAGATGCTACAGAGGAATGAC
>NW_006399760.1:33902959-33970796 GCF_000299155.1 Elephantulus edwardii
TGGCTCTGGGCGCTGACTCTCACCAGTGGCTATGGATGAAGTCACAGGCGATTTTCAGCCAGCGCCTATGCTTTCTCAGTTTTAAGTAATGTCCCTCCTTTCTACTTTCATACTGATTCCAGAATGGAAAAGATACAGTATATTGCCAATTCATGAAATCCACTCCCTTTTATTTCTCTGGTAATTATCAAATACGGTTATAATTCTATGCATAGAATAAAGTAATTATGTTTGGTGTGTGTAAAGGGTGACAGAGAATTTGCATAATCAAAAGACTGTAGAGAGAAAAAGACAGCAGGAAAAATATGATTGCAAAAGGGAGCTTAGAGGTAATAGGTCAGTAATTCCCAGCTTTGGTTATATATCTTGCTACGTTCACTCCACTTAGCAAACATATACGTAGCAATCAATTGTACAAGGAACAGGGGAAGGGAATTCCCAAGGACTTTGAATGTGTGTGTTTGTGTGTCTGCATAAACACAAAGCCCCTCCACACACTCACCACCACTATCTTAGGAGCTAAAAATTAGTCTTAGCCCCATTCTACAGAGTAAAAAAAAACCCAGAAAAACAAGCAAAAAACCCGAGTCACAAAGAAATGAAATCATTTGCCCAACGGAATAAGATAATAAGAAAATTATATTTTAAATCCAGGTAATCATGTTTACAATGTCTATGTTTCTAAATGATATAGATAATAATTTATAATAGCAGTTTAAATCTTAGGCTAAAAATACTAAGATAAAAATACTAAACATAAGCCTCTCAACTTCCAGACCAGTGTCAATTTCACTAATTATAATTTATTAAATGTTTATCTCACTTGCTAATAAGGTATTAGGAGACAGATAAAATAATCACAATTCTAAAGAAAAAAAATGAAAAGGAAGTGAGTTGGAAGCTAGCACAGAAATCTGAGTCTTCCAATATCCAAAGCCCTACTTGACAATGGCCTTAGTTCTTTTCAATGCTTTTTCAAAGACAAATATGCATCCTTGTATAATGTTATGCTTTAATCTTAAGATCCTTTTTATTAGGTTACAGACAACTCATTTTGGCCTGTTTAAAGAACTGCCTTATTCTGAAATATATGTTAAAAGTCTGTTATAGACCAAAAAAAAAAGTCTATTATAGACTATGTACTTAGGCTGAATTTGACATGTAGGATCAGGCAGCCCATTCTAAAAGTCAAAAGCTGGTATGGGTTAGCGCTAGAATAAGCACATACAAGACATTTTAAGGCATATAATATTATTAGTAGTTAGCTAATTTTCTTGAAACCAGTGTCATTCACTGCACTAACTCCCAGAAGAAAAAAAAGTAACACATACATTAGAACACCTCTGATTTTTTTAAACAGTTACTCTCTTTAATCTCTGGTTTGCTTATGAAAGTTAGTAAATCATGACACTCCCATACTCTGAAAAATTTATATGTAAAAGACCCAATGTTAGGGGAAAAATTAATGTAGCAAAGCACTTCTTCCCTAGAAGGATGCACTTACTTCTGCTTTTTTACGAGCTTCCATAGCTTTCATAAGCATCATATGTTGTCGCCTTCTCTCTCGTTCCTATTAGGCCAGATAAAAGTAGGAAAAGAACTCAACCACAGCTAACAACTTGACTTTCAAATGGAAACAAAACAAAACAAAACAAAACTTGGAACAGCATGTTTAGCATTTAAAGACAACTCACAAAAAATACTAAATATAAGACAAGAATGGCCAGTCTGTGCATGTTTTAGTTCAGGTTTAGAAAGCAAATATAAGAACAATCAAAAGCAAAAAGGTAAAGCAATGAACATGGAGACAGTGTAAACAGAAGCATACAAGATTTACTATGGTCAGTTGTGATGCTCCTTCAAAAGCTGGCAGAACAAAAAGCAAAATGGTTGGCTGAAACAGGTCAGTTACCTTACATCTGCTATTGGAAAACTACAAATACTTACTATAGCCAATTCAACTCAAGTTTGCGTTATTCTTCAATTTTTCAATCAGATATAAATGGATTTATAATTACTTTTACTTCATGGTTTTCAAATTGTTTAGTTTTATTTCAAGTACCAAAATAATTTTGTAAAGCCATTAAGCCACCAACAAATTAGAAAACTTTTGGGGTATTATTTTAAAAAACATTTTATATCAATTTGATTAAACTATATGGTTCATATACAAAATGTCAATAAAATGGATATTCCTATTTACTGATGTCTGCCACTTGATGCACTTTTTAAAATCATAAAAGCTGCACCACAGGCTAATTGTTAAGTGGCACCTAAAATGCACAGTAAAGAAGTAAGGTATAAGCTTAATTTGAAGATTTCAGTTTGCTTTAAAGTATCACATGCTTGTAATAAGTAATTGATTTTTTGTTAAAATATATTTGATCCCTTAAAGGGATATTTATAATTTTTAAAAAGAAAATTTGTTTAGAAAGGGAAGAAGATATTTTACATTCTCTCATCAAACTAACTCAAAATTCCCATTGTATTCAATGGCAGTTTTGCTTGTAGAATGAAGGGAGAATGCAGGTCATAATTGGATCTATTTGTATAGTGATCCAACTTTCACTGTGACATCAGTAATGCAAATTTTTATACAGCAGCCTTATAAAAGGCTCTGATTTTAATTCAATTAAAATCTTAGCTCTGTATCATACTTTCTTTAGAAACAGACAAGCAGATGTATGCAATGCACTGTGCTGTAAAGCCATGCAGCAGTATGTAATATGACAGCAGCCAGTGCTACACTTTATGCATTGCTATGACAACCATATCACAACCAAATCACAATGCGGTGTTAGATGTACAAAAATAAACATACCCATACCATATCTAGTCTATGCCTCTCCAACTCCTGGTAGAAAGAGTTGGCACAACATTATGAAACAGAAATCACAGAGTCATAAAACCAATTTATAATCCCCCAAAAGACACCAATACCAAAGCAAGGCAATAAACTGTAAGGTGAAGGAAAAAAAACAAACACAAAAAACCTTAAGCAGAAATTGTATCAGAAAAACTTTAAGAAAACATTTTTAAGATTTTCCCCAAATAGCTCTAAGAAAAGCTGTAAAATGTATAGCCAACAATTGTGAAACTGTATATATACAGACCTGATGCTTCAGAAGAACAGCTTGTTGTCGCCGCATTTCTTTTTCCTTAAAAATAAGAATGTTTTAATATAGGATTTTTTAAAGAAAGATTTGGAATATCCTAAAAGTACTGAAACTTCTTTTTTCTGAGACCGGCCAGTATTCTATAGGTTGAGTGATATAAAATTGCTGCTGTCAAATAATTTCTTACTTACAAAAATGGCAATTTCATAAGTTTGAACTAATACATAAAATATATCTATATATCATCAATGATCTTTAATAGTCATTTCAACTTGAAAGTCATTGACCTAGTAGCACATTTCAAAGGCATATTAACTACAAGTGACTGTCAGAAGTATATCAGATAAAACTGGTCCACATATTTATTATCATTATTTTGAAATAAACACAAGCCTCAAATCTGATTAAAACTCTCTTTACTCTAAAGATCTATTCCTAAGAATATCCTATAGTTAGTAGCATCCATTTCACCCACTGTATATGACTGAGAATAATAAGATTCTCTGTAATCATTTCGGGATTTTTATGCTTCCCATAATTCATGGCACTATCCCAAGAAGGCAAACCCTGTATGCTGCTCATCAATTTAAAAACTTTCAAAAAGTAAAATTAGGCTAAATTATTGTCATGAATGAAGACAGAAATCTAAAAAATCAAAGTAAAAGAGTCCAAGCCAAAAAGGTAACAAAATCAATCCTTGGTAGCATGGAAGTGGCACTCATAGATAGCCCAAATATTGGTATTTAATGATGAGAAAGGAAGGTAAGATGTGGGATGGATAAATATAGAGACAATTCTCTTATTCTTCATGCTAATGAAACAAAACAAAAACAGTCTCAAACAATGTTAAATCGTATTACTATTAAATAAAAAGCTGATAAAGTTTGATTGTTTCTGTAGACATTCCAAGCAAACATGACTACCTAATCAGATTTGAGACAGTCTTAAACATCAACATAAACACCACACATTTGTTCATTTTTATCAAGCAAAATTATATACAGATATCATGCAATAATTTGCACTTGTGATTAAGATGTTTATTATTTAAGAGTAAATTACACAAAACAGGTATTCTATATTATGAAACTAAAAAATATGTATATAAAATACGTATAAATAGACACATTTACATTTTAGTGGTAAGAATCTGCATTGTCATACTGAAGGCATGTTGTTTGAGTCCACCAGTTGCTCCATGAGAAGGATGAGCAATCTCCTTCCATGTAATTAACGACCTCTGAAAACCTGCTGGAAGGCCATCTATGGGCTGGTTTCAACTTAGTGGTACTCAATAACAACAACAACAACAAACATATTTTTAGATAATCATTTGGGGACAGCCACCTTTCATATTATTCGTACTGGTATAACAATCATATATAGCTTTTATTTTAAAAAAGGAATTCTCTGATTTCTCATCTAAACTAACCTTTATTCGTTTCTCGGCCTCCAATAATTTGGCATTTGCCGCTTCTTCCTTCTTTTTCTTTTTAGCCTGTGCATGCAAAACAGGTCTCAAAGTCATGCAACAGCACTACTACAACTTGCAAATAAACTCAGACTTGAAAAGAAGTTACACAGCTCACAAATACAAAACATTATGTAACATAACATATATATGTAGACAAGTACACATTTCTCACAGTTGACATTATGTTCACCACACTAGTGCAATTTCTAATTTATAGATCAGATTTAGAATATTTAAAAAATTTTAAGAATATATAATAGCTTTGTTTTACTTAAACGTTTTCAAAGTCTGACAACTGAATATATATATTATTTTACCTTTGAAATTAATTTTAGAAGTATTTGTTTTTAATTTTTAAAAATAAAATAAGATGGCTATAAGAGTGCAGAAAACAAGATACATTTTAAGTGACAAAAATTAAAATTGGAGTATAACACACTAACAATGCACTTATTTATCTGAAATTTATTTTGTAATACTACACATTTAAAATAAGGAAATCAAGTACTTGAAATGATATAAATGAAATATACTAAATCTCATTTGCTTTTGTAAATTATAGTTATATTTAGGTTTCTTTTCTCACATTTAGAATGAAAACGTGTACTATTATGAAACACATTTTGATTACCAAAATCATGCTATCAAATTTGAGTTTTATAATATAAAAGTCATTATTATTATCAGTTTGATATGGTTACTGTAAATTTAAGCTGGAAATATTTTGTTAGGAGAGGCATTTAAAACAAATTTAAAATAGGAAAACTGTTCTTATGTGTTTATAAAAGGAATTTTAAAAATCTATTACAAAATAATTAGAATGAGAGAGAATAAAGCAGTAGAGTTTCCGGAAAAGCACTGCAAGTTCATTTTTATTTTATAATAGTAGCATTTTGCATTATTTGTTGTTTTGTGACTTAGATATTTCAATTGCCATAATGTCCTTCAGGCTCCCCCTGTTGATAATGTTTTATGCATTTTTTATTTTTCAATGGTGCATAATATTCCACTATTTTTCTATCCATTCACTTGTTGATGCGCACTTGGGGTTGCTTCCATTTCTTTGCTATTGGGAATAACGCAGCAATAAACATGGGTCTTCATACATGTGTTTGAGTCTTCAGGGATTTGATTTCTTTTTTGCCCTGGTTTTTTTAGGGAATGACATGGGCAGAGAAAATAGCGGAAAAATTGGATAGATAATAAAGACTGCATTGGAACAGATGAGAGGAAGGAATATTAAAAAAATATGTGATTAGGCATAATATAGGTTGCAAAAATCTTGAAAAAGAGGTACAATGCAAAGCGGACTTGGAGAGGGGGAGGAGGAGTGAAGCAGAAAATGTGTAACAATGAATGAATGGAAAATAAAAGCAGGGGGGAAAAAGTAGTTCCTTTTTACTATTTTGAATGAAAAGAATTTTGAGACATAAGCCTGAATAGACACCAAGCATCATTTAGCTTTTTTCTTGATGATTTGGCAATTATTCTGATCATCAGTTATTATACTGTATAGTTCCACTGATATTTAATAGTTTTGGGCTATTAAGGTATAAAAATCACTTAATTACTACTAAAAGATTGCACAGTGTTAATAGATTACTGAGTTTCTGTATGTTTGGTGGTTTCCCCTGTATTTTTCTTAGGTACTATATTCCAGGCTACTGCTTTTAACAATATATGTTTGCCACTAGTAGTGTTCATATCAACGGTAGAAGCACTGGGAAACAGGTCTACAAGTTAGTAGCACAACTGCCTGTTGACTTGGCCACCAGAGCTCCTTATTCATGTTAAAAAAAAATTACTGTATGACTTTAGTTATGTTAAATATAAAAGTTCTACCTCTAGAATTTGCTGGGCTCGAAGTTCTTTTTCCATTCTGATTTGTTGTATTCTCTTAATTTTTTCCTGTAGGAAAAAAATATAATTATTTAAGATAAAAACTAGTTATCCAGATGAAAAGCATTTTAATGGAATAAAATTGTTAGGAATATTAAGTACAAATGACCTAAGATTGCCAAGGTCTAATTACTTAATATTGTATATATTTTAAAATAAAAATCGACAATTTTCTATAATTTCACACACACAAAAATAATAAATAATACAGAAATCAGGGAAACGCAACTTGAGGATCTTTACAAATATGTGGAGTTACAAAAATGGCTTAATTAGAAATAAATGTAGTATAGCATAGCAGAAAAAAAATACTGTACCAAGAGTCAGAAATATAAGTCTAGTGGTTTGCTGTTGTCATGTACTGTCAAATCTGAACTGACCCATAGCTGACTCTCCAGTGGGTTTTCAGAGGCAGTACTATGCAATTTACTAGGATTTACTAGGAATTTTCTAAGATTATCTGAATGTGGATGACTGACCATGTGAGTGTGCCAGACTATACAAATGAGGTGAGGTGGTTTACCCACAAAGGTATTGGCTATCTATCATTCCACAAGAGGACTGGTTAGTCTCGCCAATAAATCGAATAGCTTTAGCCAGAAGAACTGCAAATGTCCATCACCAGAGAAGAGGAAAGAGACCTCCCTCAACCTAGTGAAATTCTGGATACGTTTCGAGAGAGCAGCAGTCATGGCCAAACTGGAGACATGATGTGAGCTGAGACCCAGGGGGAGAGCTAATATCGGCAGAACTGAGAACTTGAGAACACTTAGAGCCATGAGGCTCAAGGCGGAGCTGCCTGTGTTTACTTTTCTGGAGCTGCCTTGACTGTATTCTGTACTCTGGATTATAACCTTTTGGGTCTCCAAATATGATTCTGTGTGGTCTGTGAGCAACAGATTTTGAACCTTTCAAAGCATTAATATTCGTGTGGAGATGAGTAGTATGAGGTATGGGAGTGTGAGGGGCATGTTTGACCTCATGGAAATTGGTTTTGTGTTCCTGATGTGGTGGATGGGGATGGTTCCACTGTGTGATGTTTGAAAAGGTTACCACATAGCCTTTGCTCAAAATGGTGTTATTTGAAATAAATGTAGTATATAGTGTAACAGTAAAAGATATATTCTACCAAAAGACAGAACATCTAAATTTAGTAGTTTGCTGTTGTTATGTACTGTCAGCCTGAAACAACTCACAGCTTACCTCTGTCAGGTTTTACCACGCAGCAAATAGAATAGGAGGGAATTGCTCACCTTTTCCCCTCTAAGATTTGAACCACATTACTCTGGACTGGTTGCTCATTCTTAAGAGCTAAGTCACCAGAGCCCCCTAGTAGTTACGGACAATCATTTATTGCACGATGTTTACCAAATAATAACCATTCCTTTAAAAATGAGACATGCTTGATATTGCTCATTCTGCCAGGTTTAAATGAAATCCTTTTTTGATGCAAAAAGTGCTAATCATTTTACAACTTGTTGCATATGCTAACAAAACAAAAATATGACACTATTTCTAAAAAATAAGATAGCTTCAGACATAATCTATAAGAATATTTAAAAATAATTACAATTTAATATTTAAGGGAAATATTCACATAGAATAATCTTAATGTACTGACTCCTGATTAGGTTTTAGAATTTGTGATTATTTTAGTTTGGATAAAAAAAGATACACTGACTTCAAAATACTATATTATAAGCCAGGAACACATTAGTTTTTGTTCACAAATCCTTCTGAAAATCTCTAACTGCTACTGACATGAGAAGGCAAACAAAGTTAAAAAAAAATTCCTACAAGCAAATGATATTTGTCCTAGAATTCCCATATACCTACATATTTTATACTATTGAATATTAAAATACTTGCTACAATTTCCAGATGTTAGTATACCTCTTAGAACAATACTTTAATGTGATTTTCAACTGATCCTTTTTCCTGACTTTTACCTTAACTATAAGTAAAGTATACCATTATTTGGTAGTGATAATTAGCAGCAGCAAACATTATTTAGTGAGAAGCAGATTGTTATTTTATTCTGGATCTAATGATGATGCTAAAGATGGCATTATGAAATAGACTGTGTGAGATATATTCTGAACTTTGATTGCTTGAATAATCAGATTTTATTCTGAGACCCTCAGGCAGTAAATAACTTTATATATATGCGTGTTAGTTTATTTGCATTACTATGGAGGAATCTGAGATCACAATTCTGTGTTTATAAACAATAAAAAATTATGTGGACTAAGGTTATGGTTTCTTCAAAGTTTAGGATCACAACACTAAATTAAAATTTCTAATGATGTCTGAGGAGTCTTTTAGCCATTATGAATTGTTGTGGTTGTTGTTAAGTGCCATCGAGTCACAGGCAATTCATAGCAACCCTATGAAAGAGAGTCCTCAACGCTTGGGTGTCTTTCATCCTCTCTCCAGGTTCACAGGGTTTCCGGAGGCAAGCTATTACGGAAGTGGACGCCATTCCTCCTCCCTAGTTCTGAATTGAAACTCTTACGAATCTTATCACTTCAGCCAATAATAGAAGCAACTTCAGTGATAATCACATCAAATTCAACTGGAAAATATTTATTATAATGATATAAGCAAAACTGTTTTTCATCACATACTGAAGATAACTATTTGCTGTTGGGAAGTAGGTGTTTTTTTCTGTTGTTTTTGGGTTTGATTTTTTTTTTTTAAAGAATTTTCTTTTTCTTTCTGCTTTAAAGGTTATGTAAGTATTTTGAGATAGACTAATATATTATCTTCTAAATTGAAGTTCAATATTTTTTCTCTTAATGTTTAACTTACAACTTAGAAATTAGTTAATTAAATATGACTCGATGGCATTTAACAACAACAACAAAAACAACAACAACAACGAGAAAGCTCAGATGGCCTAGTGAACAGAAAGTGATACTACCAAGTCAAAGGTGGTTAGTTTTAATCTGCGGCCCTCAGGCCTGGTTTTAAATGTTTTTGGTCAAACATTCTTCTAAGCGGCATAGCACTGGTCTGTCCATTTGCTGTACAGAGGTCACTCGTGGTGTGGTGATGCTGAACACTGTGATACTGATATGTCAAATGCAATAATGGTTATCCATGGTAGACAGTGTTGGCTGGAGCTCCCTGATCATAAAACAAGCTTGGAAGCAGGAGTGGCATCCAGTGTCAAAATAATTTGCCTCCAGAAACTCTATGTACTGGAGAAACAATGTAAGTTATACAAGTGTTCAGGTCTTCTGTTCATAGGGTCGCTATAAATTGTCTATGATTTGATGGCACTTAAATTTAATTCTTAAAACTACACAGGAGAGAGTAATGATAGAAATACAGTATAAGAAAGGAATCTTGCATATGTTAAAACAATGCCTTATTTTTTCAATACAACAGCAATTTTTAAGTTACCAGAAAGCATTAAGAACCAATGATAGCAAATTTTATTCTAGAAGACTTAAATTTTTAAAACTTATTTTATATAACTTAAAACAGCAAACTTTTTAAACTGAAGTATAAGCAATCTTGTTCACTTAATGATAAGCTAATTTTAAAGTCTGAAACTTATTAAAGATGCAAACTAATATTTTGTTTAAAGGCAAATTTAAAGTTTAATGGAATATTAAAATTCCTTAAAAACAAATTTACTCACCGTAATAATTTTTTTTAAAAAAATATAAAAGCTTAAAAAGGAGGTAGTATTTAAGTGGTGGAAGAAGATAACTTTCTTAAAAAACAAAAAAAAACCAACAAAACAAAACATTAACATATAACTATTTAAGACACCAAAATAAAATTAATGTAGATATGGAGCTCTGGTGGCCTAGTGACAAGAAGTTGTGCTGCAATCCTACAGGCACATGGTTTGAGGCCACCAGCTGCTCCGTGGGAGAAGGATGTGCAATTTTCTCCCATTCACTGCCTCCAAAAATCCACAGAAGGCTCAGCTATGGGTCATTTCCAACTCAGTGGTACACCACCATCACCACAACAATGCACACATAGACAAATTAATCTTCCAAATAAGGTCCATGCTTTAAAAATCAGTTATTTCATACCTGCTGTTTCATAATCTTTATCTGTTCTTTTTGTTTTCGCTTTTCCTCAGCAGCCATTATTGCTGTGATGAAACACGAAAGTACAAATATCAGAAGAGAAGTTTCTTACAAATTTCCTAATATTCACTTTTCAGGTCTTTATGAACTATTAAGTCACCTACCTTGCTGTTTTTTGGCTTCTTTGGCAACTCGAGCTTGTTCCTGTTTTTGAAGTTTCCGTAAAAGTTTTATTTGTGCAGCTTGCCTGGCTATTTCTGAAAAACACAAATTTTAAAGAACATTACCAACAAATTCATATAGATCTTAAATGAAAAACAAAACCTACGTAAAATAAATCAAGAACATGTTATTTAAGAAATTTGCACAAGTGCCAAAATTTAACAGGACAGAACGCAATAAACATTGGAGAGGATATGGAGAGATAGGAACTCTCATACACTATCGATGGGATTATAAATGGTACAACCACACAGGAAGGCAGACTAGCATTTCCTCAAAAAGCTGAACATAAAAATTCCTTATGACCCAGCTATTCCCTTGCTAGGAATATAACCTAAGGAAATTAGAACTGAGATGCAAATGGAGATTTGTACACCAGTGTTCATAGCAGTGTTATTCACAATTACAAGAAGAAGCAAACAACCCAAATGTCCAACCACAATCAAATGGATTGAGAAATTGTGGTACATTCTCACAATGGAATACTACATTGCACTCAGGAGCAACAATTTTGAAAATTTCTTCATAACGTGGTAGTAACTGCAAAGTATTATGCTGAGTGAACTAACTCAGTTTCATAAGGACGAATACTGCATAAAACCACTATTATAGAAACAGAAGGATAACTAGTAAAATGTGTATGTAGGTCTAAGCTGTGAAAGGGTGTGAGCAGAGGAGTAAGGATGGGCAGAGGGGGATATCACAGGGTCACACAACTTGGTGGTGAGGAGAAAGGGGGTAATGGAAATGGGAAAGATCCAGTGAGGATCTGAGTAGATGGAGTGATAGTGGGCATATAGTTCACTGGTGATTGATTTTATAAAACACAAGAAATATGAATTTTGTATGCAAACCAACAGAAAATATTTTTTTAAAAAAGGAAACTTGCATAAGATTAGACAGATACCAAAGAGGTGTAGCAAAAAAAGGTCATGATCATTTCTAATAGAAATTGTCTATCTTTTTCATATATGATTTCATGGGTAGAACTACACAAAAATTATGTTCTTATCATCTTCATTGCAAAGAATCATTTAGGCAAATTCCCCCCCAATATATTGGTTAATCCAATTAATTAATTAATTAATTAATTAATGTGTATGTACAGTGGTTTTCAAAGTAGTAAAATATATAAAAATGAGACTCCAACAAAAACCTAAATAAATATAAAAGTTCCTCAAACTTAGGATTTCAGTAACTTTGGAAAAGCATCCTAAATATTCATTCTACAGACTGTCATAGGAACAAACAAGTATTTGTTGGTGATAGTGCAACCAGGATCTCTTTAGTGGAAAGGAGGGTGAAATTTCATCTCACAAACTTTGGGCATGCTAGTAGGAGGGGCTAGTCTTTGAAAAAAGACATCAGGCTTAAAAGGTAGGAAGAAGAAAAAGAAAGAAGAGATAGAGATAAAGACCTTCAACCACGTGGGCTGATACAAAAATAATGCAATATGTAATAATGGGCTCAATTATATCAGATGATGAGAATGGCACAGAATACAGCAAGATTAGATTCAGTGTTCATAGCCACTATGAGCCATAGTTGACTCAATGGCATCTAAGAACAACAGGGTAAAGGTAAAGTTCCTAAATCTAATGACATTTTTAACATTTTAATGAGAGGGCATAAATATCCTAGATAAAAAGAATGGAGAGAAAATGTGAATTAGAAATTGAGTTTAAACACAAATTGGTTCCCACACTTTCAAAGAAAAAAAAAATCTAAGAAACTGATGGTGTTGTGTGTGTTGGAGTTGGAACTGGCCCAAAACTGACCCTCTAAGTGGGTTTTCAGAGGCAGTAAATCGCATAGGAGACTGCTCATCCTTCTCCTGTGGAGAAGCTGTTGGATTCAAACTGTGTGCCTTAGGAATTGCAGCACAGCTACTTACCACTAGACCACCAGAAGTAGACTAACATATAATTAATGGCCCAATTCTTCATTCCTGTCTGCATCCACGCCATTTACAGTGTGACTTTGTACTTCTCTATCAAAAGGTGAAATACATTCCTCATTCTTTATTTCTTAAGTCAGCCATATGATGTTCTCTGACCAACAGGATGTTGGCCCTTGTGATTCAGATGTTGTGTGCCAAACAGACTCAAAACCAAAATGGTCCTGACTGAATAGAACTGCCCCACTGGGACTTTTTTCAGGGTTTAACAAAAGCAGGTACAGTAAGACATCAGGTAAACAGAGAAAAATAATGAAAAATACTATCAGAATTAAAGGATTCCTGTCTTTGGTAGTATGTAACATATCCAGCTGCTAACTTAAATAGTGGCAATTTGAATCCACCAGTTGTTCCATGGGAGAAAAAAAAAAAAAGACAGTCTCCTCCTATACACTCTAGTGATGCAGTTCTCTGAAAAAGAATTGTCTCAACGAAGTTATGTATATAAATCAGAACTGATTAATGGATGACCCTCCAGGGGGTTTTCAGAGGCTGTGAACTGCACGGGAGGAGACTGCTAATCTCTCTCCTGTGAAGCAATGGGAGGTTCTGAACTGTTTGCCTCTGGGTTGGTAGTTCAACTCCTTACCCACTATGCTACCTCAGAAACCTGAGAGGGTTAACTATGAGTCAGAAATGATTCAACATCAGTGGAGGATTTATTTTGCTGTTTTAAAAAATCAGAAAATGTCTGATAGTTGATATCATTACTTTTTCTTAGTGGCACATCTGAATATTATGGCAACTGTTAAAATATATGAAATAGTGTGACTTAACCTTTATATAACTGACATAAGAATAGTGTTAATAAATGAACAAGCATGCTTCCTTATACAGGCTGAAGTCTTTTTATATGCAAATTTGTCAAATTGTTATCCATGTTCTCTGAGAAAAAAGAGCTTATTTCATAATGCTTGCATTTATATTAAAAACTCATTATTTATCTCATGATTTTGAATTTTATGTTCACATTAAATTCAGCCTTTTGCTTTTTTTAAGATCTGGAATAATAATATGTAGCTAGGAAAACAAACAGATTCATCCTGAAAAGGGTCAAACCAGGCGGCTCCTTGGAGGCAAGGATTCCGAGGCTCCACCTAACATACTTTGGACATGTTGTAAGGATGGACCGGTCCTTGGAGAGGGACATCTTGCTTGGTAGGGTGGAGGGACAGCGCAGGAGGAGAAAGCCCTCTATGAGGTGGATTGATTCAGTGACTGGAGCAATAGGGATGGGTGTATCAGAGATGGTGTGATTGGCACAGGACAGAGCAGAGTTTAGGGCTGTTGTACATAGGGTCGCTATGAGTCGCAGGCAACTCGACAGCACATAACAAACAACAACAACAGTAGGAATTTCTAGAATTTCCTTAGATAACTATATCCTCTAACCACATAAGAGTTGTGATGCTAGCAGATATATGTACTCCCAAACTCATTGTAGGACTGTTTAGAATGCCAAAGAGTTAGAAACAATCTAAACGTCCATCAAGGCACAAATTATAACACAATGAAGCGCTCTGGTAGTTTAGTGGTAAGGAACTGTACCAACCAACCCTAAGGAATGAGTTGGAATCTACCAGCTGCTTCATGGGACAAAGATGAGCAATCTTCTCTCATGTGATTTACTGCTTCTGAAAACTCACAGAGATTAAGCTATGGGCTCGTTCTGACTCAGAGATACATTAACAACACTACAACAACAAAGAATGATAAACTGAAACTCCACAAGGTGGATCAATCTAGAGGAAATTATGATGTATAAATTAGTCATGAAATTATGATACAAGACAACTATCATGACATTATAAGACTTCTAAGACTACTATCAAGATAGAATTTAGTCATGAAACTTTGATATGACTATAATAAAAAGTTAAGGAAAGGTTTATATATAGATAGAATCACTTACACATGGTGTAAAAGGAACAGTTCAATGTGAGGATGGCTGAGTCTGACTTTTACCTAATTCATAAAGGGGAATTTTCCCCATTAATAATACTCATAGTACTAAACAAATAGGTACATGATCAGACATGCCACCCTACCGGTTCCTGCACCTATTTCTACTAATCAATGTTAATTGCAAATTGACTCACAGAATTTATTCACAGTTGTGGAGTTTATTGAGGAAAAAACAGGTTGGGGAGTTGGGTAGGCAAAGAATATCACACAATGTAAGTACAGGTTTAGTACAGTAGTCATAAGTCAGATTAACAGCAAGAATGTGTTCCTCAGTTCAGACAGCTTCTTAGTCAGCAAGTGAAAGTGTAGATTCAGCTCAGCAGTACAAATAAACATCTGGTTTCCTCTGGTTTCCTCAATCAGTTCAGCAAACTTTATCTTAGGGCAGGCAAAAGTTAGCTTTTCATTCAGGCATCCAGAAAGCAAAATCTTTAACTGTGGTTCCATCTCTAAGATTCCTCTAGTTACACCTTGCCATAGTAACTTCAGTTTCTCTACCACTGTCTTCGTTTTCTACAGTGTCTTCAGTCTCTTCACCACCTTTTCTCACAGTATGGAAAACATTCTCTTATATTGGCCCCACAGCTGTTGATTTGCAAGACCATGTGTCTGCTGTTAAGGTAGCTAGAGACTATACCCATGGCGCTAACACAATGGTTGGAAAAGCCAATTTTCAAGGTTTCTGACATCCCACATGGTAACCAAAGGTGGAAGGGAAGGAGGAGGAATACAAATTAACAGATAAATTAGGCAAAGGGAAAGACAATGTACAATAAAAGGTTGGCCATACACTATCATTCATTAATTACATTGGTATTGTTGTTGTTATGTACCATCAAGGCAGAATGGACCAATAACTGACCCTCCAGCAGGTATTCAGTGACAGTTAATTGCACAGGAGGAGTCTGCATATCTTTCTTCCACAAAGCAACTGGTGGATTCAAACCATGTGCCTTCGGGATTGCAGGGCATTTTCTTACCACTTGGCCATTAGTCAATTGCAATGAGTATTATTAAATATTAATATTATTAAAACAAAGTGTATATGAATTATTCAGTGAAAACTAACCTGATCTGTAAACTTACACTCAAATAAAAAAAATTATATTAAAAGACAACAAAGCAGCCTTTCAGAAATAAGAGACAGTATAGTTAATTCTCACTTTCTATTTTTCCCAAGAAAAATAAACATAACATTTGACCCTTCATCATTACAAATAAAAGCCTCTGAGTCACAGTGGTTTAAGTGTTTAACTATTAACTGAAAGAACAATGATTCAAATGCATTTGCTCCTCAGGATTAAGATTTGGCAGGCTGCTTCTGTAAAGATTTGCTGCCTTGGAAACTCACTGGGTCCTATTGGAAGTTAGAACTGATTTGACATCAAAAGCTTTCTGTTCTGTTTATACATATAAATACTATAATAATTAAAAACTACTATTAAATATATTTATGCATTAAAGTTAATTTAATAAAGTTGACTTTCTTGATACTAAATCTTAATGTACTTGGCTTTTTTTTTTCCAAATTTCTTTATTATTTTGAGTGTGTGTGTACCGTCCATTTGAATCCAACTGGTACAGGAGGAGATTTCCCCTCCTTCTCCAGCAGAACACCTGGTGGATTCGAATCCCATGCTTTTGCGATTGCTGCACAGCTTCTTGCCAGTAGGCCATCAGAGCTCCCTTTGTACTTGGCTTTTGAGATATAAAATATGTACAAAGAATCCATGTTTTAGTTAATCTCAAAATCCTTTACTGTCTGTAAACAATACATATATTCTTCTGTATCACATTGACAGTACCAGCTTTAACAATTAATCATGTATTTTGCAAGTCATTTTTTTTAAAAAAAACAAAATTTCATTAATAATAATTTGGAGCACCTTGGTGGTGTAAATAGTTGAGGTTTCATTGCTAATGCCAAGTTGGAATGTTTGAGTCCACCTACAGATACTTTGGAAGAAAGGTCTTGTAATGTACTCCTAAAATATTATCCACTGAAAATCATATGGAACACTGTCCTACTCAGACACCTGTATGGTCTTTAAGACCCACAATCAATTTGATTGCAACTGCTTTTAGTACAAGATGATGTGTGTCAAATAAATTACACAGTACCTTTTACATCTCAAGCGTTGAGGCCTCTCCTTCATAGGGTCACTATAAGTTGCCTGCGACTCAACGGCACTTAACAACAACAACAACAACCTGTTACATATAAATTCCAGATAAATAAAATAACTACTGCTGGCCTAGTGGGAAGAAGCTGTGCTGCAATCCCAAAAGTACAGTTTGAATTCACCAGCTGCTCCAAAGGAGAAGGATGGGCAGTCTCCTCCTTTGTGACTAACTACTTATGAAAACCATGGGTCAGTTCCAACTTGATGGTACACAACAAGAACAAAATCTACATAGGAAAATTTTGAAGTCTGTTTACTAATTATTCATTGCAAATACGTTTTATAAGAAACGTAAACACAGGCTATACACATGGATTTCACCTGATGGTATGCATAGGAATCAGGTCAATTACATCTGTGGAAAGAACTACTGCAGAAGTTCAGTATCAGCTGTGAAAATTAGGCCAGGCAGTGACTATGGAAGAGACCACCAACTACTCATATACGAGTTCAACCTGAAGCTGAGAAAATGAAATCAAGTCCACAGGAACCAAAATTTAACCTCGAGTCTATCCTGACTGAATTTCAAAACCATCTCAGGAACAGGTTTGAGGCCATGAACACTAATCATTGAAGACCAGATGAGCTGTAGGAGGACATCAAGAATATCATCCAGGAAGAATATAGAAGGTCATTGCAAAGACAGAGGAGGAAGAAAAGACCAAGATGGATGTCAGAAGAGACTCAGAATATTACATTAGAGCACGAGAAGCCAAATTAAAGGGAAGAAATCAAGATATTAAGGAGTTAACAGAAGATTCCAAACGGCAGTGTGGGAAAACAAAGTATTATAATGAAATGTGCAAGGAGCTGGGGTCAGAAAATGAAAAGGGCCAAACTCACTCAGCATTTCTTTTTTTTTAATTATTATTAAATTTTATTAGTTTCAATGAACATTCACAGGGATTCTGGGCTTTCACTCCTTCATTAACTCAGCATTTCTTAAGCTGAAGGAACTGAAGTATAAATTTAAGCCTCGAGTTGCAGTACTTAAGGATGCTTTGGGCAGAATATTAAATGATCTAGAAAGCATTAAAAGAAGATGGAAAAGAGTATACTGAGTTATTGTACCAAAAGGAATTGGTGGACACAGACGAATTTTATCAAACAACGTATGAGCAAGAGCCAGGGTAGGGTGTTGAACAAAGAAATTCAAGCTACTCTGAAAGAATTGGCAAAAAACAAGGCTCCAGGAATTGATGGCATAGCAATTAATATATTTCAACAAACAGATACTTCCCTGGATGTGCTTACCAAGTTGTGTAAAGAAATCTGGAGGACAACTACCTGGCCAACTGACTGGAAGAGATCTCTATTTTTTTCCCATTCCAAAGAAAGGTGATTTGACAGTGTGGAAATTATTGAAAAGTATCATTGATATCACATGCAAGCAAGATTCTGCTGAATATTATCCACAAATGGCTGGAATAGCACATCACCAGAGAACTGTCTGAAGTGCAGACTGGGTTTAGAAGGGGTCATGGCACTAGGGATATTACAGCTAATGTCAGATGGATCTTGGCTGAAAGCAGAGAGTACCAGAGGAGTGTGACTCTGAGAAGAATGGGAATCCCATAAAACTTTATCGTCCTTATGCGAAACCTATACTTGGACTAGGAGGCAGTTGTCAGAACAGAGCAAGGAACCACTGTATGGTTCCAAATTGCACCAAGGATGTGTCCTCTCTCCATGTCTTTTCAATATGTATGCAGCACAGATTATCTGGGAGGCTAGGCTCTATGAGGAGAAATGTGGCATTAGGATTGAGGGGAGACTTATCAACAATCTGTGTTACGCTGATGACATAACCCTGCTTGCTGAAACTGAGGAGGACCTGAAGGGCTTGCTG
Organism: Elephantulus edwardii; assembly: GCF_000299155.1. Classification (NCBI taxonomy): domain Eukaryota; kingdom Metazoa; phylum Chordata; class Mammalia; order Macroscelidea; family Macroscelididae; genus Elephantulus; species Elephantulus edwardii. The sequence continues at coordinate 33,921,677 of NW_006399760.1, forward strand.
CAGATGGTCAAAGACTGCAGCTTTCAATATGAATTGAAGCTCAACATCAAGGAAACAAAGATTCTCACCAAAGGGCCAATTAGCAGTATCATGTGGTGGAGACTGAAATTGTTAACAGCCTCAGTTTGCTTGGCTCTGCAATCAACACTTTTGGTACCAGCAGCCAGGAATTTAAAAGACTAATTGCACTGGGAAAAGTCTGATGTCAGAGACCTCTCCAAAGTACTGAAGAGCAACGATGTCAGTCTGGAGACTAAGGTGTGCCTAATACAGGGCATGGTCGTTGGAATTATTCGCTATGTGTCAGAGAACTGGAAAATGACTAGGGATGACAGACGGAGAACTGATGCCTTTGAGCTGTGGTGCTGGAGAAGAGTACTGAATATACCAGGGACTACTAGGAGAACAAACAAGTTCATCCTGAAGAAGGTGAAGCCAGGCTGCTCCTTGGAGGCAAGGATTCTGAAGCTTCGTCTGACATACTTTGCGCATGTTGCAATGCGAGACCAGTCCTTAGAGAGGGACATCATGCTTGGGAGGGTGGAGTGACAGCTCAAGAGAGGAAGACCGTTGAGGAGATTGATTGATTTAGTGACTGGAGTAACAGGGTTTGGGTGTATCAGAGACAGTAAGATTGGCACAGGAGAGAGCAGGGGATAGGGCTGTCATACATAGGGTCGCTATGAATCGCAGGTGACTCGACGATGCATAACAACAACAACAACATTTAAAGAAATTATTTTTACCTTTAAGAAAATGAGCAAAATATCTAAAAAAAATTTAAAGTTAAGGTAGACTTGTCAATGACTCAGGAGAGATAAATCTTAAAACAATGTAAAAATTATTTGACTAACATACTAAGGCAAACAAAAACAGTGAAATAATAGGTGAAAATATTTTGTCTACTCTCTATCAAAAATGGAAAATGCACAATTTTTTGATCAGAGATTCTACTTCTAGGATTTTATCTTACAACTTAATCTTCAGAAGAATATATATTTCTTTTTTTTTCCTTTTAGAAGAATATATATTTCTATATATTTATATGTGGATTGCCAAGAGCTTAATAGGTCTGTCCTGGAAACAGACAAACCAAGCTGCTCCTGAAGGCAAGAATTCTGAAGCTCCATGGGACATACTTTGGGAATGTTGCCAGGAGGAACTAGTCCTTGGAGAAGGACATTATGCTTGGAAGGGTGGAGGGAAAGCACAAGAGAGGAAGACCTTGGAGATGATGGATTGACACAGTAACTGGGGTAGTAAGGGTAGGTGTGTCACAGACTGTGAGCTTGGCTCAGGATAGAGCAGTGTTCAGGGCTACTGTGCACAAGGTTGCTGTGAGTCATGGTCACCTCAAAGGCCCGTACCAACAACAATATCTACACAGAGATGGACAATCTCCTGTGCAATTTATAGCCTCTGAAAACCCAAAGAGTCAGCTATAGGTTGGCTCAGACTTGATAGCTGAGTTCAGAGTAGTACACATAACATTGATCTACACACACACACACACACACACACACACACAGAGGAACACTGGTGGCCCACTAGTAAAGGGTTGTAGCGACAACCCAAAGGCAATACACAAGCTGTTATGCAAGAAAGAAAAATTTCCTTAGGGACTTTCATTAGAGTTACAGGCTCTGAAAACCAATATGAGGTTCAGTTATGAGTCAGTTTCAATTCAATAGCACATAACAACATACACACACGCGCGCACACACACACACACACACATACATCAGTAAAGAGCTTAATTAAACATATGTTTGAAAAGAGGTGAATAAATGAAGTATGGAAGACTCATTCATGGCATCACTTAATATTTAATGTCTTGAAAAATATAGAAAAATGTTTAAGAAAAAGTAGGTAGATGTGTGTGTGTGTGTGTGTGTGTGTGTACAGTTTGAACAAGCAGGTATTTATTTCTAGAATGATTAACAAAAATGGTTCATGGTTCTGTTCATGCATGAGAGAGTGTCTTTCATTTTAAAGCATTCTGTGCCATGAGCTTTGTTGTGGACATGTGTTACATAATAAAAATAAAGCAACAAAGAAGTCATCATCATGATCGTGTTTATAATAAACGGAAATCTCTTAGGGATTTATTCCAGATTTTCAGTTTATTTATAAGGACAGTAAAAACTTATGAGGAGAAATAAAATCCTGTTAAGCTTCTAAGTCATGTTTTAAAGTTTTATTTTACATAAATATGTTTAAATATATACATGTGAATATATAACACCTACCATATATATTTGCACAGTAAAACGGTTTTCTCAATGTCAGACACAACATGGGAATGTTAAGATATACAACATTAAACTATACATTTTTACTTTAGCAAAACAAAAAATTTTATGTATCATTTTGAATTATAAGAATACTTCAGATTATTATGACACTTCAAATTTGATAAATCATACTTTTTAGTGATTCTAAAATATTTCTTTATTAAATCTACTAGTTGGGCATTGTGAAAATTTATGTAACATACCATGAGAACAGAAGACCCCATACTAAAAGACTGGGGTTACTTACCAGTAATTGGAGTTCCCTGACTGAAAATTTACTCCACAGATCCACATATTTTGCATTTATTCTCATGTACCATCTCAAGGAACCGGGAGCTGTTAAATGAGAATTTCCAGAATGTTGGCACAACCTTAAGGCATGTGCCAAGAGCTGGTTGATTCCCTTTCTGTGTAAGTCTTGTTAAATGTAACACCCACTTTTTGTTACCAAGTGAAGGCTATATCACAAGTGGATGACTTAACAAACAGAAATTTATTTTCTCAAAGTTTAGGAGCAAAAAGCCCAAATTCAAGGCATCAGCACTAGGCATAGGCAGTTTCATCTTGGTAATTCTCGAGGACGGTCACTGTCTCTTCTGCTCTGGGGAACCTTCATGAGCCTAGTGTCTCCCTCCCTGGTTCTCCTCACTAGTTTGTATTTCTAATCTCTTTTATATCTCAGAGACTGACTCAAAATACATCCTATGTTAATTATGCTTCATTAACATAATAAAGACAATCTACCCTAGATAAGCTTATTATCACTACCCTAGATAAGCTTATTATCACTGGAATTTACAAGTCAGAATTTACAACCTATTTTGGTGGGTATAGAATTCATTTCACACCACTCATTTCTAAACACACAGGGCAGGATGTGTTTATGAGAGCTCATGAACTTCAGTTACCAGGCAGGATCTTTATTTTTATTCTAAAAGAAACCGTTGTTTTGTTTTTTTTTTAAAAAAAAACAAACCACAAAAACCAAAAGCAGTGTCAGTAATTCATAAAGCAAAAAATAGAATACTTACATTGAAAAATATGATTGTTAAAGTGTCACGTTTCTTACCTTGAGCCTGCAGTTTTCGTAGCAATTTGGCATCTGTGTTATCTATGAATTCAGCACTGCCAACATTTGGAGGCCGACCTTTCCGGCGTCTCATTCTGGATTCCTCTCTTACTCGCTGCCTATCTGGATTTGGTGGTCTTCCTCTACGACCTTCCATTGCCCTGATCCGGGGAATGACATCGTCTTCTTTCAAAAGACACCACTGCATTCCCTTTTAATTAACATTTTATAAAAATATATTACAAACAAAGTAAAAAGACATCTGTATGTAAAACAAAAGACAACATTTACAGATACTTTGAAAATTATAAAGCTGTTACAAATCAGGAATTTTACCTATAAAATACAGATTTATAATTGCTTATAGCCTTTGGCATATAAATATACATTCATCTCAGTCACCATTTTTTTAAATATTAATGATTCAAACTTGGCAGATATTTTAAAATATCATTTGTATGATAAAACCCTGTTGATTATGTTCATGAGTTATCAAATAAATTTATACATTGTTCTGTGCCATTGAGTCGGAATCAACCCATAGCTGACACTCCATTGGAATTTCCGAGGCAGAGGCAGTAAATCGCACAGGAGAATGCCCATCCTGGGCTCCTGGTGGAGGAGCCTTTGGTGGCTGAGTCCTTAGGGAGCTGTGCTGCTAACCTTAAAGGCAGTGCCTCAGTGGTGGTTCCAATCTACCTGCAGCTCCACAAGAGAAAGCTAGGCAATCTCTTCCCCTGAGGCTGAGAGTCTCCAGAAGACTTGTCGGAGGGTCAGCTATGAGTTCATTCCAACTTTCCCCGGCAATGAGTCTCTTGGGAACTGAATTTCATATCACCACCTATGAAGTAGTTTTGTCTCCCACAGATACCAGACTTGTACTTGGTCAAGCTTCTAGACTCAAGTGCAGGTAGAGTTTTACATGTAAAATGCAGGTTAACAGGTTTATGTTGAAGTATCAGAAAAATTTAATCTGTGGAAAAAAAAAAAAAAAAAAAAAAAGCCCAACAATTATGAGAATTTTTTTAATATTTTCCAAATTGAGAAATTTAAAATTATGAAAAGATAATTAAAATTTTAAACAAAAATATTTGATGAAATTAAAGGATGTCTTTTTATTATTGCTTTTTCATTGCTGGACATTTTCTTTCTCCCCTCTTCCAATCCATCCCTTGTTCCAAATATTAGTCATACATATAATGCCTAATCATATATTCCTTTCAGACAGTTCTGCCGCCATCTGATCTATCTACATTTTCCCCTTTCTCTCCCCACCACCCCCAATGTCTGTCGTATTTTATAACAGCAGTGTTATGTAGTGTTTGTCCTTTTGTGACTGAGATATTTCACCTTAGCATTATGTCTGACAGACTCCCCCCATGTTGTGTAAAGTTTTATGAGTCCATTGTTTTTCAATGCTACATAATATTCCATCATGTGAATGTACCAGTTTTTCTATGCATGCATTTGCTGAGTATGTGTGAATGTATCATAGTTTTTCTGTCCAGGCATTTGTTGCATAGAGTTGCATCTCTTTGTTATTGTGAATGATAAAGCAATAAACATTAGTGTGTGCATAAGCAAGTCTTGTTTTTTAATGTATAATCAAAATTCCTGGATGATACAGACAATTGAGAAGAAAATTGTAAGACTGGTAGTCCAAGTTTACTCAGATGTGCCTGGAAACAGAGACCTGGTAATTTACTTTCAAAGAATCAGCCATTACAATGACACGTGTAACAAGAGACTAATTTTAAAATGTTACAGAAAATTCTAGTAATTGAAAAAAACCTAAAACCCCAAAAAAACAACCCAGTGACAAAATGGGCAGTGGAAATGAAAAGACTGTTCACCAAGACATTATACTGTCATTAAGATCTGCTAAAGATAATTAATTGCTTATTAAACTCAAAACTCATTGCTCTTCAGTCAGAATAGTTTTTGAAGGCTATAAATTGCATGAGAGGAGACTGTTTATCACTACTGGTAGATTCAAAGCATCAGAAAGGCCACAGCTTGTTTTAGCAGTATAGTTTCTTACTTACTATGCCACCAAGCTCTCTCATTATTTACTGTTGTTGTTATTAGTTACTCTTGGTACTGTCTAGTCAGAAGTGACTCACAGCTAACCCACTAGTAGACTGCAAAGAACTGGACAGGAAAGCATTATTGAAAATAAACTGACTAAAATTGAAGACTGCCTGGGTGTGAAGTAGGGGAGCTTAAATAGAAATTAGAAATATGATAAAGATTTGGGTTAATTCCTAAATAACATGAAAAAGCGAAAGGAACGTGTTCTTTTTAAATAGAGTTAAAAGAATGGAAGAATCCTTGAGAGAATTAGAAGTATGTCTATTCCCTCAGTTTTAGATGTTGTTGTTAAGTGCCGTTGAGTTGCAGGCGACTCAGAGTGACCCTATGAAGGAGAGTCCTCAATGCTTGGGTGCCTTTCATCTTCTCTCCAGGTTCATAGGGTTTCTGGAGGCAAGCTATTATGGAAGTGGATGCCACTCCTCCTTCCAAGCTTGTTTTAATCAAGGGCCTCCACCCCACTCTCTGTCCACATTGGGTAACCAGCCATTAACCTATCTGACACATCAATGTCAGTGTTCAGCCTCACAGTAAACACAAGTTACTGCTGTACGACAACTTGTACACCAGGGCTATATGTTTTATATAAAAAGCATTGGTGGTGTAGTGGTAAGGAACTACAATGCTCACTCAAAGGTGGTGCCTCTGGCAGTCTGAATTTATCATCAGCTCTGAAAGAAAATGGACAATCTCCTCTTGTGGGATTTACAACCTCTGAAAATCTGCTGGAAGGTTAAGCAATTAGTTGATTCTGACTCGGTAATTATTCCTTGAGATTAAGAATAAGTCTAAAGAAAACATCTATTTCCATTAATTTTAATGTGCAATTATTTAGAAATGAAAAACAAAAATATATTATGAAATTTATTTTTAACATGCATCTTTGAGTTCAACAATTCTGTTTCTCTTAATAAGTGATACTCTAAGATAGGGCTGAACATTTTATGAGGAATTGGCCTGGGGTCATCTGTGTTCTTGATGCTGTATTGAAAACGAGAAACAATTTGTGGTTTATAAGCAACATGCTTAGTATCTTAATAGAATGTATTCTCAAGACTTATTTTTGTTTTCTTTTACATCCTAGTTTGTTTTGTTTTTAATTTGTCGATCTCATTTGGTTTGATTGTATATACTTGAATGCTGAATTTTTTTTAAAGTATTGAAGTATCATATAAATAAATGAAGCAAACCAGTTTACTAAAAGTCGATCTACTGAATGATCTATTTGCCAAGTTATTAAGGATTGACTTTTAATTTTTAGTATCACCAAGAATTTGCTGAGCAAATGGATTTAGTTATGCCACTTAATGAATGAATGCTGCTGGTAAACTGGTTAAGTGCTCAGTCACTAACCAGACGGTCATTGGTTTGAACTCACCAACTGATCTGCTGGAGGAAGATGTGGTAGTCAGCCTCTGTAAAGATTATAGCCTTGGAAGCTCCATAAGACACTCCAGTAGGGTCAACTATGAGCTGAAATTGACTGGAAGCTTGAAGACTTTCCCTTGCACATAGATTAGGACCTATATCTACCTAGTCTTCACTTTTGGCAGTAAAAGGTAGTTGCTGTTGTTACATACCATTCAATCAGAATTTACTCATAGCTGACCCTTCAGTGAGATTTCAGTGGCTCTAAATCAGTTTGCTTGGCTCTGTAATCAACATTCTTGGCACCAACAAATTAAAAGACGAATTGCACTGGGAAAGTGTGCTGTCAGAGACCTCTCCAAAGTACTGAAGAGCAACAATGCCAGTCTGGATACTATGATGCACCTGATACAAGCAATGATCTTTGCAGTTACTTGCTATGCATCAGAAATCTGGACAATTACTAGGGATGTAAGAAGGAGAAGTGATGCCTTTAAGCTGTGGTGCTGGAGAACTGTATTGACTATATCAGGAACTGCTGAAAGAACAAACACATTCATCGTGGAGAGGATGAAGCCAGGCTGCTCCTGGAGGCAATGATTCTGAAGTTTTGTCTGACATACTTTGGACATGTTGCAAGGTGGGAACAATCCTTGGAGAAGGATGTCATGCCTAGGAGGGTAGAGGGACACAGGAGAGAAACACCCTCGATGAGGTGGATTGATTCAGTGTCTGGGGTAATAGGGATAGGTGTGTTGGAGATAGTAAGATTGGTACAGGATAGAGCAGGGTTTAGGGCTGTTGTGCATAGGGTCTCTATGAGTCACAGATGACTCAATGGCAACAACAACAACAACAAAAACAAATCATGTAGAACGGGATTATCACTCTTTCTCCCAAAGAGCAACAGATTTAAACCATGTGCCTTCTAAGTTGGCAGTACAATTTTTACCCAGTAGGCTACCAGAGCTTTGGTGAAAGTTTTAAATCTGGATTAAGGTATTCTGACAAATTCTGTCTTGTCAATCATTCAGTGAGTTGATCAATCATCAAGTCAATTTGTGGCTGTAAAAATCTCAGTATATTTAACAATAGCTTAATTTTGGAAACGAAATTGATTTTTCAAACTCTTTCCCCTTCCTTAAATTAGTGCTTTTAGAACCCTTTACTTCATAATCATTTCTATAAAACTTTTAAAGTATCATACATAAAGTAATCTTGATGTCCCAATATGTATATGTCTTATTAAAGATGAAAGAATTAATATCTAGATAAGAGTAGACATCATCTTTCATATTTACATAGGATACTTACAGTATCAAATGTTTTGGATAGAATTTTTTCTTTCATAACTTAAAACAAACCTTAAAGTTAATATCATGAAAAAAATATAATTTTGCCCAACTCCCTTATACCTATTTCCCAGTTTAATGCATAATTTTGGTTTCTTTATGGTACCAGAAGTAGGTAGTCAAAGTTTGCTTGTGATATAACTAACTTTTCATCACTGGGAATAACTTTAGCTACTCTAGTCATATTAATTCTTAATATTATCTGTTGGATGCCATTTTAAAGATATAAAGGAGTAAGGGCAACTATATTGGGGGGTGGCAAGGTACGGAGATAGGCAGTTAAGAAAGATCAGGCCACATACAATGCAGACTAGCTTTGTAGTTACTCACACTAGACCACCCTCTAAGAGCTATGTTTTTCAATACTTCTTGACAACTACACTCGAAATCATGTAGTTGGCTTCCTACAACAGGTCTTGCCTAGCCACCCAAATCCTACCTGGTGACATAAATTTCCAGATTTATAGGTGTCTGGTACTCATTTCTCACATTCTCAGTGTCTGTATGTGTCAACAGCTATGTTGCATTAGGTGTGACAGTTAACAGCAGAGTTGAATTAGAATTCTGGTTGCTGACTCTCAATCTTTTATTCTTCGCTTACGTGAAATAATTACTGGTATTACAATTGCATGAGAGACTGCCTGTTGCCTACCTTAACAAGTTCTCCTTTTTCCTCACAAACAGATGTCTGATTTCAATTTGGTAGCACTGTGCCTAGTGTATACTCTAAGCCAGAAAACAAGCAATTTCTGAGCAAAAGATCCTAACTTTCGTTCCTTTACACTCTTCAGTTCCTCTAACACTAGGCTTTCCTAAAAGTAGATTTTCATTTCTACATCAAAATGTGCTAAAAATAATTTCTTTAGAAAGTATCTTTGCAGAACATAAATTTGGGGAAAAATACCTGAGACATTAAAGAAGCATCACAAATATTTACAAAGAAAAATGGCTTAGCAATAACAATAGTAAAATTTTTTATGATACATTCATTTATCCTCTTTTAATTGGTCTGCATTTCTCATAATTTTTGGCCTACATATAGTTGTTGTTGTAATGTGCTGTTGAGTCGTCTGATATTTAAACAGACCCTATTATGTACAAAAGCCCTAAACCCTGCTCTATCCAGTGCCAATCTTATTTTATCTGATACACCTACCCCCATTACCCAAATCACTAAATCAATCCATCTTATCAAGGGTCTTCCACTCCTGCGCTGTCCCTTCACACTCCCAAGCATGACATCCCTCTCCAAGGACTGATCCCCCCTTGCAACATATCGGAAGAATGTCAGCTGGAGCTTCAGAATCCTTGCATCCAAGGAGCAGCTTGGTTTCACCCTCTGTAGGATGAACTTGTTTGTTCTCCTAGCAGTCCATGGTATATCGGCACCAGAGCTCAAAGGCATCAGTTCTCCTTCTGTCATCCCTAGTCATTGTCCAGCTTTCTGATGCATAGCAAGTAACTGCAAAGACTATGGCCTGTATCAGGTGCACCTCAGTCTCAGCAATCTGCATTATGTAGATGATACAACTATATATAGTAGACACGCAATATTCTAATGCCTGTGAACTTATGGCTTGAAAGAAACTCAATATTTATAACATTTATGCTTAACTATCCTATTCTCTATAGCTCACTAATAACAAAGCAAAATAAAATAAACATAAACACTGGCTGTACATATGGATTTCACCTGATGGTATGCAAAGGAATCAGACTGATTATATCTGTGGAAAGAATCACTGAAGAAGCTCAGTATCAGCTGTGAAAACTAATCTAGGTGATGAATGTGGAACAAACCAAGAACTACTCATATGCAAGGTCAAGCTGAAGGTAAGGAAAATTAAATCAAATCCACAGGAACCAAAATTTGACCTTAAGTCTATCCCACCTGAATTTCAAAACCATCTCAGGTACAGGTTTGAGGCCATGAACACTAAAGAGCGAAGATCAGATGAGCTGTAGGAGAATATAAAAAACATGATCTAGGAAGAGTGCAAAAGGTAATTACAAAGACAGAGGAGGAAGAAAAGACCAAGATGGATGTCAAAAGAGACTCTGAATATTGCAATAGAACACTGAGAAGCCAAAGCAAAGGGAATGATTCAAGATATTAAGGAGCTGAACAGAAGGTTTCAAAGGGCAATGTGGAAAGACAAAATAAAGTATTATAATGAAAAGTGCAAAGAACTGGAGTCAGAAAATGAAAAGGACTTAACTCACTCAACATTTTTTAAGCTGAAGGAACTGAAGAACAAATTTTAGGCAGAATATTAAATGATCCAGGAAGTATTAAAAGAAGATGGAAAGAGAATACAGAGTCATTGTACAAAATGAATTGGTGGACACAGAAGAATTTAATGAAAAATCATATGAGCAAGAGCCTCTGTGGAGGAAAGAGGAATTTCATGATACTCTGAGAGAAGTGACAAAAAACAAGGCCTCAGGAATTGATGGCATACCAAGAGACATATTTCAACAAACAGACACTGCCCTGGATGCACTCAGCAAGTTGTGCCAAGAAATATGGAGGACAACCAACTGACTGGAAGAGACCTATATTTCTTCCCATTCCAAAGAAAGATGACCCAACAGAGTGCAGAAATTATCCAACAATATCATTAATATCACATACAAGTAAGATTCTGCTGAAAATTATCCCAAAAGCAACTGAACAGAGAACTGCCAGAACTGTAGCCTGAATTAAGGAGAGGCCCTGGTACTAGGGATATTATAGCTAATGCTAAATGGTTCTTGGCTGAAAGCAGGGAGTACCAGAGGAATGTCTATGTTTCAATGACTATGCAAAGGCATTTGACTGTGTGGATCACAACAAACTGTGGCTAACTCTGAGAAGAATGGGATAATCAGAACACTTGATTGTGATTATGTAAAACCTACACTTGGACAAGGAGGCAGTCATCAGAACAGAGCAAGAGAACACTTCATGGTTCAAAAATTGAAAAGAGTGTATGCTAGAGATTTGTCCTATCTCCATACCTTTTCAATCTATTTGCAGAATGGATTATCTGTGAGGCTGGGCTCTATGAGGAGAATATGGCAGCAGGACTGGAGGAAGACTCATCAACAACCTGTGTTATGCAGATGACACAACCCTGCTTGGTGAAACTGAGGGGGACCTGAAGTGCTTGCTACAGAAGGTCAAGAACTGCAGCCTTCAATATGGATTAAAGCTCAGTATCAAGAAAAGAAACAGTCTCACCACTGGGCCAATTGGCAGCATCATGATAGATGGGGAGAGACTGAGATTGTTATCAGCTTTAGTTTACTTGGCTCCACAATCAATACTCTTGGTACCAGCATCCAGGAAATCAGGAGACAAATTACATTGGAAAAGTCTGCTGTCAGAGACCTCTCCAAAGTACTGAAAAGCAATGATATCAGTCTGGAGGCAAAGGTGCATCTGATCCAGGCCATAGTCTTTATAATTACTAGGGATGACAGATGGAAAATTGATGCCTCTGAGCTGTGGTGCTAGAGAAGTGTACTGAATATACCATGGACTGCTAGGAGAATAAACAGATAATTCTTAAAGAGGGTGAAGTTCCTTGGAGATAAGGATACTGAAGTTTCATCTGACATACTTTGGATATGTTGCATGGTGGGACCAGTCCTTGAAGAGGGTCATCATGTTTGGGAGGGTGGAGGGGCAGTGCCAGTGAAAGAAGATCCTCAATGAGATGGATTGATTCAATGACTAGGGTAATCATCATAGGTGTGTTGGAGGCAATGAGATTGGCACAGGATGGATCAGAGTTTAAGGCTGTTGTACATAGGGTCAGATGAGTCGCAGGCAAGTCGACAGCACATAACACAAACAACAACAACAACATTTAAGCAAATGAAAATATTTTCGAAGTAACCACTTTTAATATTCTTACAGGTCTTGAAACACAACCATTAAGAGTCCATGACTAATAAGTCAAAGGCTGGAGGTCCAAAACTATTATGTGATTATACTGGAGAAATATCTCATGATTAACTTCCCTAAAGATTACTGCCAACAAGATCCTAAGAGGCCATTCTACTCTGTTACATATTGCTATGAGTTAGAAATAAATTCTCTGTATCTAACAAATGCATACCTAATCAAAGTATTTCTACAACAAACTTACTGTGTATTTTTTTGACACAGTTTTGATGGAATTTCACTGATAGAAACAGGTAACAGAAATGAATTACAATGAAACTAGCCCACACGCCATGAGCCTACAGAGTATTATGGCTGGTTGTGTTCCATGTAGTTTATCATGCCTAAAATCCTGATGTTTCTAGAAGCTGTCAGGAAGTGTTAAAATATCTGTTGTTAAGTGCTGAAAGACAGCTCATTCTAAAAATGACCTTTCATCACAATTGTAGGATGAAGTAAATGTAAAAAGGTAACAAAGATATTGTGAGCTTTTTTTGAGATCCTGGTCAACTGATTACCTGAGAGAAGAACTTTTATTTCGTATATTAAAAATTATAATTAAGCTATTGTGTTTAAGTTAACAAGGGAATAAAATTTCAATAAATGCACACTCTCACACCTCTAATCTGATTGTATCATGCAAATTTATTCAACATTTAAAAATGTTTATTAGTAAAAATATGCATAATCATTATAGGTTCAGAAATATTTTTAGTCAAACTGATCGACTTGGGCAAAATAACTGTAGCTCTCTACTTTCGATGTCTTTAAATAGAAATTTATCTTCTAAATTTAAATGAGCAGCATTTAAATACCATTGGGGCAATTTTTGAAAGGCCTTACACAAAATCAGAATGTATATAAATAATAGTGGTGACTTTTGAGTGACTATAAAAAGATGAAGATCATGTATTTTCCTTATCAAATAATTCATAAGGAAGTAATTATGAATACTAACGAATTCTACCTGCTATCAAACACCAAAAGTAATAGGTGTATTTGGGGAAATGGCGGCTTGCAACATTTAATAAAATTTTGTACAATTTCCTTGCATTTAGAAAATTTTCAATGCTTTGCTTTACTTGGTTACATGAGATAGAAATGCTTATTTTTAAAAGGTAAGAAATCATTTTGTACATTATTTCAGATAATCTAAAAGTTTAGATAATTTAAAAAGAAAAATATGATCCTTTGCATCACAATCGTTATATCCATGATTGAAATGTGTACAGAGTTCCTCCCATCTTTTAATCATTTAATGGTCATAAAATAATTTATAGAATTTGCACAAAGATAGACATATAACAAACATAGACCAGTTCAAATCATTGCACATTGCAACTAACGCTTAAAAAACATGTATCTGTGTTCATTTTCATAAAAAGCTGTTCTACAATTACATACAATGCTCATTAATTAACCATATGCTTATAACATGTAAAAAAATACAGAGGTGTATTTGGCTACACAAATATATGCATTTTTAATGAATTAAAAATCTTTCTTCCTTACCTTTACTTAATATAAAACATCCTGAAATGAATCCAACTCACCAGTGTTTCAACTGAGAAAAAGTGCCCTAAAAATTGTGAGTATTTCCCCCAGTATGAATTTTATGTTAGTAACTTAATATAGTTTGGCTTTAGGATTTCATCATATTTCCTTTATTGGAATTGATCCTCACAAAGATAATATGCATTTGGAAAAAAGTTGATTATTTTTAAAAGAAAGTGAATGGATGTCAGAACATTCTCCTTTGCTTAACAAGACTTTTCTTAGATATTAAGTCTAACTAATTACCATTGACACAAAGCTAAAAATCTTTAGTTATTGAACCACACTGAACCTCCTTTCAGAACAGGTTTACTGAACTAAAAAAAATGAAGGTCTCCTTGGCAAAATGGTAACATTTGGTAATATGAATCAAGATTTTTATAAATGAGAATTTTTACATGAATTATGTTTTGAACTAAAAAGCAGATGCATTATATATAAAGTATATATAAAAGTAGTGTGTTTCATTAAAATTCAAAGAATTTATTTGTGACAGCTTTAATCAGTTCCATTTTTTTCTATGTCACAAAAGAAAAAAAAAGACACGAAAATATATTTCCAGAAAAGTTAAACGTCAAAGAAAGACATTTTGGTTGTGAATGAAGGAAAGTGTGAAACACAATGTATAAAAATATTTTATGCAAATGTATATAAAATAAAAATTAAAAAATAAAAAAGAAATATATTTTGGGGAATTTAGCCCTACAATAAAAACCCTGGTAGATTTGGCCATAACTCATTTCTTTAAATGAGCTAAAACCGGCTAGAGGGTCAGCTATGACTTGGTTCTAATTCAATAAAATATAATTTTCAAATGTATTCCTTAAAAATCATGAACAATGAGGAACAAATATTTATGATATAAGCAGAAAACAATGAGAAATCTTGGTGGCCTTACAAATTCCCTTCATTTTCTGAGCTTTCAAAATAAACTTCTTTTCCATTTCTATACACACAAAATTAAGACAGTAGATAGGATGAACTAGCCTGCCCATTGTTATTACTGTAGAGTATTACGGAATTGGAATAGATTCATAGCTGATCCTCCGGTGGACTTTCAGAGGCAGTAAGTCACACAGGAGTAAACTGTTCATCTTTCTCATGTGGAAGAGTTAGCAGATTAGAACAGTTTACCATTGGGTTGGTAGCACAATTCCTTAACACTAAGTCACCAGAGTTTACTATCATTCATAATTGTTGTTGTTGTTCTATGTTGTTAAGTCCAGTACAACTTGTAACAACCCTATAAACAATAGATCTGAACAAATTCACAATAGAAAATACTAAATGTTAGGGGGGAAAAACCAGTGTTATTAGTCTATTGATTAAAGGAGAGAAGAAAAAGGTTTAACCAAAACTAAAACAATTTGAATTGGCTCAGTATTTTAATCTTCTAAAAACATTTTTATGCATATAATTTTTACTCTATTACAATATTGTCACATCAAATTTAATTATTATTGTGCTTGTTTAGCAGATAAAGAAATTTGAGTAAAATGAGGAGCATTACTATTTTTTTAAAAAAACTCCCTAATACATACTAAATTTTGTACCACATGTTTATGAAAGTGTCTTCAGGAGAAAGGTGGCAAAAATATTCATAGTGTGCATTTATGTAAAATAGGGCATCTTTCTTCAATATCAAATTTATTTCACAGATTAAAATCTAAATGATCTCATTTTCTTAAGTGGAACTCATTCAAGGGACTCAATGACACTAGAAAGAATAAGAAATCTATGTGCTATGGATCAGAAAGAAGTCCTGATGCTGCACTGCTTAAGGCACTTGATTGGTGAGCTAAAGTCAGTGGTGTGAACCCAACAGCCACTGTATAGGATAAAGATATGACAATCTGCTACTCTAAAGACTACTGTCAAGATTTTAGCCTTGGAAACAGGGTTGAGGCAGTTCAATTCTGTCCAATAGGGTCAATATAGATTTGGAATTGACATCATGACAAAGGATTTAATTTTGATCTATATTACCTAGAAGCCCTGGCTTCATCACTTTGATGATGATAATGCATACTTAGCTCACCATTGTCCAGTTTAAAGGGTGTATAATCTTATATTCAGAAATGTATATTTCATGTTAACAATTCAATTTCTCAAAAATTCAGACACTTCCTTCACCTAATTTTAAGGGACAACAACAACAAAAAAATTCACCAATCTTACACATAATGCATAAAATAGTTTAGTATAATCAAGTGAACAAAATCTTTCCAAAAAGAACAAGGTATACTTAAGCCTCTTTTGGAATGACTTTTTATAATATGGTTTTTCTTTCTATTTTGCAACTGATTAATGCTTTTATTGTATTTCATATATTTGTTTCTACCTGTACAAACTGTAAAATCATTAACATAATTAATTTACAGGAAAAGGGTTTACTTTAAATTTATGAGATAAATATGATGTCAAAGTTCCTTGTTACTGAAACATAATATATTGAAGCCACAGTGAATGTTTACAATAAAGATGTAGGTATAGCTTTATGAATAACAAAAGGCAAAGCTTCAGAGGGCTGTGAAAATTATTTCATTGAAGTTATGGTACTATTTTCTGGTTCAAAGACTGTACTTTTTAAAAAGTGGATACCTGCGGTCCATCTCTGGCTTCATAGAAGTCACCCACTCTTATTTTTGCACTGAAGCTGAAATTGTCCCTTGAGATATCCATTATTCCATTTCTGCTGAGATACTGAAAAAATCACATATTTTTCCACTTCAGGTTTTAATAATTACAACCCAGCTTTGATGTATAGCTATCTTCAGGACACTATGCTTTTTACATTCTATTAAGGGGCTAAAGATTCATAGGAGATCAATTTAGGGTAAGTACATTAGTCTCATACAAGACTTTATCTGAGGACAGAATGTATATTTTTTTTTTCCACAAGAATCCTTGATAAGTACCACATGTACATGATTTGGTGAAAAGTATGTACCTTTATTACTTCAGGGTACTGCCTAAGTTTCTTTCCACATGGAGCATAATATGCTACTTCTCCTTGAATGCGCCCTCCAAAGTTTCTTATTCTTGTCTCTCTTTGCCAGCTACACATAACAGAAATGAGGGTTATGACACACTTAATTTCAATAAATATTTTTAAAATTAAAAAAAGATAGTGTACATGCTTCTTTTTAAAAAGGCTCTATCATATTATCTACTAACATTTAATACTAAATGATTTACACTAAATACTAACATTAAATACTAAATGATTTACAACGAAAAACAAAATTTACTAAAAATAAAGCTTCACTATTAAAATGTTAAACATCATTAAATATTTTTATTATAAATTGGATTCCTTTGTTTCCTCAGAAATGTTCTGAACCACAGGTCAATGTACAGTAATATTTTTTTTGTATCAGAAAAGCTTTACGTTTTAAGAGTAAACATGACTCCTTGCTCTTTGAGGTTCATGCATTTCTAGTTTGAAACCTCGTCAGTGCCAATTAAAATAATTTTAACGAATCCCTCTAGTAGTTTGCATTGCCCCTTTATTCTATCCTGTAAACCACCCTTATTCCCAAATCCTTTTTTTACTTTTAACTATATTCCTATCCTTTGGCAAATAATTTGTTCTTGGAACTTTTTCAGTCAGTTTCCACCTGACTACTCGAGCCTGTCCCAGCTCTGCAGTACTGCCGCTCAGCAGTTAACTTTAACTTCAATTTTCAATCTATCAACTTCCTTTCCCTTCAGTCTTCCATGCTAATAAATACTATGCAGTGTATTTACTTATAAATAGTGGAGAATAAGAAAACTAGTGTACACCAATCATGCATAAGTGTATGAGGAATAAAGCAAAGGGGAAACCTTTGGCTGCATACCCATATTCCAAAGGAATACGTAGCTCACGTTCATCTGTCACTCTTCTTCGTTTGGAAGTGCCTTCAAGAAAATTCAATCCGTTAATATACATGAAAATTTGTGATAACTTAGAAACTTTTCCTGAAAGATCGTATTTTAGTGACTTGGATTACCAAGTGTATTTTTCTCACATGTACATCATGTTTAGATAGTTTTCAACAGATCATGTAAGGCAGAAATGTTTGTTTTGTTAAATGACAGAAGAGCCTTGTTGCTAAAGAAAATACAATCCATGGTAAAATTTATTATTATTAATATATATTACTATTGTTCTCCTCTTTAATACAGTTATTAAAGAAATGGCTAGAGAAGAGGGAAATAAAGGTTTCAGAAAGTCTGCTCACAGTGTTTTTTTTTTTTGAAAATGTGTGCTTTCTTTTGACACTTATATATGTATTTAAGTCTAGAGTCAAAATCACCAGTGAAGGCTAGGTGTTGCAAGTGGTCTGAAGCATAAAGGTTAGGATTACAACTATATATAAAATTTCTCATGAACAATGCTTAAGTTTCATAAATATAAACATAGGCAACTTATATTAGTAGAGTAATTGTGCAAATGAGAGGGAAACTAAAAATTAGCAGAAGATAGTGAAAGGCAGGAAATCATTAACAATATTTTATTACTATATACATCCTTTTCTTAACTACTGAATGAGAATAGAGAGTAGTTTTGAATTATTAAATGTAGACACTTTCAATAAAGATTCAGAAGCTAGGGAAATGTCAAACAGAAAGGGGAGAAAGACATGGCATATGTTATATACAAGTCCAGTATTACAAAAATTCTTTAGAATCAAAACCTAAACTCAAAAGCAATTAAGTATTTAAAATTAAAAATTATTAATCTTAAATAGGAATTACAGAGAATAAAAGTACATGCTGACCTTCCTTCTCTCTCCCTCTCATTGCTGTTGAGTCAGAAGCAACTCAATCTAAAATCTACCTGTAATATTTAATTCCAATGATCTCATCTCCAGAACACTGTATCAATAAAATTTCTTGCTAGAATTTTTTTTCTACTTTACAATAATAAAAATAAAGTGTAGGTACCAGAGTGCGGACTTGAAGTAAGTGTGGAAGGAGGTGTACCAAGAAAAGCAGGTGACTGGGATTCAGAACATAAGGCAGCAGGAGCAGAGCCTGGGGCTTTTGCTATGTGGAGGTTACGAGGTGTTGAGTGGG
The DNA here is from genome assembly GCF_000299155.1 of Elephantulus edwardii. Taxonomy (NCBI): domain Eukaryota; kingdom Metazoa; phylum Chordata; class Mammalia; order Macroscelidea; family Macroscelididae; genus Elephantulus; species Elephantulus edwardii. The sequence goes on from NW_006399760.1 coordinate 33,940,400, forward strand.
CTGAGAGACTGATGGAAGGGCTTTTGACAGAGGAAGCTGTTTGATTCAGTTTCATGGAAGTTTTCTCTCCTTCAGTATCACTATCTGATTCATCTTGGTCTTTATCATCATCATCATCTTCTTCTTCTGATCCTTCTGTATCTGATTCTGAATTACTATCTGATTCTGGGAAGTAAAAGAAGTATTGTATATTATAACTAGAGAATCACCAATGGTCTGTAGATATATGTAAATGGAATAGAAACCAGTATGTGTTTGAGGATTCAAATGAGCAACTTTCCCCAAGAGAAATTATAAAAATTACTATGAATTTCTTTTTGAGGACAACATATGAACTATAAGTTCTCTGTCCTCAAAAATAATCTATTCAAATTTTGTAAATAAACTAGTAGAAAAAAATACCAGCTTTACTGTATACTTTAATCATTAATAGTTTTTCTCATATAAAATTATTCACACGGTGAGCTCTTAATGGCTTCAAAATCACTTTAAACTTAATGGAGAAACTAACAGAGAGAAAAGAACTGACTTCTCAAATTAAAAGCTCTGATGACTTAAGAAGTATATACCAAGCCCTGTATGAGGAAGAGATATCTGGTGGAACCATTATCCTTTCATCTGGATACTGAAATAAAAGGAAAATAATTTTATGGGGGAGATTCTTGGAGTTTTTTTAAAGCTATAGTTTCTATTTAGGTGCAAGATTTCATTTCCCAGATTTCATTACACACACACACACACACACACACACACACACACACACACACAGAGAGAGACACACACAAAATTAAGGTTCACAGGAAAAATGATAGAATACTACACATGCATTACTAATTTAAATTCGTTATATCTATGCAGTCCTTTTACAAGCTAATCCTTCTTCAATTTCAAGTCAGGTTTTGTACTTCCCTGGAGGAAGAATATAAGGCTAGGAAAGGGTCCCTGGGCAGTAAGTTTCATGAAGTATGCCTCTGATAGGGGCATACACCAACAAAATCACATTGCTGATTCTCAAAGGGAAAGATGTAGCAGCATGCCTCCCACTAGTAGAATAAGAATGCTACCCAATTTCCAAAGGTCAGCTCAAAGTAGTATTGAACAAATAGGATGCTACATATTATTGTGACAGAGTATAGTATAGTATAGTATAGTATAGTATAGTATAGTATAGTATAGTATAGTATGGATACTATAAGCCTTCTTCCTTCTTTGCTGGACTCCATTAGTATCCCAGTCTGGTCAGGAGAACTAAGATACAGTAGTCTGACCTCAAAATGAATGCAGCTGATGAAAACTAATTTAATGCAAATAAAACTGTTCTTTCACACATGAGTATCATGGCTAAAATGTATAAAATACACCACCATACAAATTTTAGGGAAGATTAAAGAATTGACAATGTAGCAACTCTTTCAGATATGAAAATCTATTCCATAATTAAGGCTGATACTCAAACAATATTCTAATGAATACTACAAAAACAGCTTTTGTGGAATTATGTTCTGGATAATGTTACATGCTTATATCAGGGTTCATAATTCACAAGAGTTCATTATAGTTAAAAATACTGGCATTCATTATATATTACAAAGAGTTATATATGTGAGAATCAAAAGGGAAAAAAAACCCACCTTATCAAGAAAGGGGTTCCTATCTTGAATAATTACTTTGTATTTACTTAACAAATATTTTAGAAAGCATAAGTGATTGTATTTTCCTTTTCATTTGGTTGTAAATTTATATTGGAATTTATGGTTGGTCAATAGCAAATTAATAAACTTTGATAATATGCACATATGATAAATTTTTATCTAAAATTTTAAACTATCTTTTAAGTCCTGCTTTAAATCTTCTGTGAAATAAGGCGGAGAGGGAAAATAAAAATGTAAAGAAAAACAAGACCGGGTAAAAAACCCACCAATCTAGAAAGAGAGTGAAAATAAAATTGGACAATACTCTCAATGTTATTTAATCAATTATTTATCATGGATGGGTATTGATAAGGAATTAGATTTGTAGCTATTTTCTGAATGACACTGCAATTCTACTTTTGTTTGACAATTATAACACTTACATTTTAACAAGTAACAGAAGAGATATTGAAAAAGAACAAATGAGTAGCCCTGAATGATAGAAAATTTAACTAAGTTGATGAAAGCACGCCTTCATTCATGCACCATTTGCATCCATTTAAAGTTTATTACTTACTTAACGTCAAATAAATAAAAAAGTTGAAAATTTAACTTCTGATTCCAAATAAAATTACTCCTGTATTTTACCAGTTCATTATATAAAATGCATATAACTATGTGAAACGCATACCTGAATGACAATTGACTATGTAAGTCTATAAGTGAAGAAACTCCTTAAAATGCTATGGATCGAACTATACTTAAAGATAATTTTAAATATAATTTCTATATTCAATTTTAAAACTAGAAATTAACCTGATTGGCTGTCATCAGATTCATCATCTTCATCATCTTCTTCATCATCTTCCTCATCTTCTTCCTCTTCATCCTCGTTTGACTCTTCAGAATCTTTACTACTGGGAATGTCTGAATCTGTTCCTCTAAACTGTTCCACTAAGGATTTTGCAGGATGAGTGTGATGTGGTGTTTGCCCTGTGTTTACATTATTGCTAACTGCTTTTTCCTTCCCTTGACTGTGCAGTGTGGGTGAGGCAGAGGGTAGTACAGGTGTCTGATTGCCAGGGGTTCTTCTCCCACTTGTACTCAAATTAACTGGTGAGGGGAAAGGCGTGCTACTTGCGGTAGCAAGGTTTTCATGAATCCTACTCTGTATTTTCGTTTTGGTTGTAAGTGCTAAAGGAGCTTCTTGAATGACACTTTGAATAACTCCATTTGGTTGGTGATTACCTAAAAGTGCATTTGTCAAGAATGGATTAGGGTGGTTATTTTCTAATGTTTGTTTTGGATGTGCTGGTGAACTAGAGGTCGCTTTTGGATTTGACAAAGCTGCAATAACCTTCTTCAAGCTCTTCGAAGACTCCTGTTTCTTTAGCTGTGCTGGGAATGTTTGTTTATATTGTTCCTGTTTAAACAAGAAAAAAATTTTTTTAAAAAAATAATGTACAACACAACAAAAATTGCTTTTATTTGCCTTGACTATTTGAAACAATTGCTCGTATGCAAACCGGTATCACAAATATATAAACTGTACATAGTGGTGGCAATGACTAGTAGGTAGGGAACCTTGGCTAGACTTAAAACTATTTAAAATGTAATTCAAATGTCTTCTTAAAAGAAAAACACACACACACACATACACAAAAACACACTTTTAAACTGTTACTCCAATTCTCCTTATAATCTAGTCTCAAAATTCTTAAAACATCTTTCAGTCAGTCACATGTTCTTTGAGCATCTAAATATTGCTCAAATTAAAGCCATTCCATCATTCCTTCCCACCCAGATGCCAATATACATCACAAACTAAGATAGTTTCATCTTATTTGATTACATTAGCTCACTGAACAAAAGACTTTAGTACCTCCTACCTCAGTAAGCCTTTACTTTGATATGTAAATTACTTTGTAACTAGTTAATAATATAGTTTTTCAGTCAATCTGTCTGTCACGCTTCATATAAGTCAATACTTTTACCACCTCCAACATGATATGCTCTCCTTTTATGGATTTTCAGCTGGTGAAATCCAAGTTAGTCTTCAAGAACCAATCATGTTTGTCTTCCATGTTTGGCAAAGCAGCACCCTCTGCCTTTATCTTTTGAATTCCTTCATGCTTTTACAGTCTACTTTATACTGCTAGGGTGCTCAAGAGGTACAGATACTGAGACACTGCCTCACATTCTCTGGGGATGTAATTAGGAGGGGCTTGAAAAAAACACATCATACTTGGGGGAAGAAGAGGGGCTTCACAAAGGAGAGGAAGACTCAATGAGATGGACAGTCACAGTGACTGCAATAATATTGTAAAGAAGCGTAGTATCAGGCAGGGCTTCACTCTCTTGTTTATACTGGTTGCTATGAATCTGAATCTTACTAAACTGATCACCTAGTAACAATAATACTTCTAATAGTACTATTTTGGTACTGTTATTCTATTCTGGGTATTCTTTTCATCTTTTGATGCTCACTGTATCATTCAAGATTTTGTCCACAGAAACCTTAAGTATTGAAACTCAAGGCTTAAACCTATTCTTCTGTTCTTTTACCTCGAGAAGTGCTGAGCATGATTTTTTTCTCTTTTGATTTTTTAACTTCAGCTCTTTGCCTATTTCCTTAAAATACTTGACTTTGTATTTTTAAGCTGTCCTTTGAAATTTCGTGTTCATTTCTCTTTTCAGGATTTCTTCCCCTTGGTTTTGCAAGTTTTCAGAGTATAGGTTTTATAGTAGTATAAAGTAGTAGATGTAGTAATATAAGAAGTCTAGGCAATGCAATGGTTAAGAACTCTGCTGCCAGCTTAAGGGTCAGTGTTACAAACGCACTCAAAGGCTCTGTAAGAAAAAGACTTGGTGAACTGCTTTCATAGACATCATAGCCAAGGAAACCCTATCAGGCTGATCCATTCAGTTTTATGTGGTGACTATAAGTTGAAATCAACTTGATCTTATCTAATTACAACATAGGTAATAATGTTTCTTTTCCTTAAATTTCCCAAGGAACAAGTTTACATCTTTGATATATTTCTTACTATTATATTTTATTCATATTTAAATTTCTCTAAAAACCTAGCATACAGTCCATTTAAAAAAATTACGCAATTGGGTTGCCAGAATGAGTATGTAAATCTAAAATGGAGAAATTCAGTCGACTGATGTTTGTATTCTATCCGTAAGCACAAAATTTAAGGTAGAATTTAAGTTAGACTTCTATATTATAAGACTATTAAAAAGTTTTACCTTTTTCTTATAGTAAAATTCTACTTTAAAAAAATCAACTCACCCGTTTGGATCGCAATTCACTGGTCAAAGTACTAGCTTCTTCAGAGGTATGTTTATTCCCTGCTTTAAGTGCATCAGGAGAAGGAACTATGAGTTTCATGCAAGTTTCCTTTTTGGCTTGATTTACCAAAGATAAAGGTTTCACATTGGACACCAATCCCGTTGACTGAATTACACTGGTGTGTTTGTTCACAGATTCCTCCTTTGCCTGAGAGCTTTGGAAAAGAAATGGAAGCTGCTGTGACAAAACCTGAGGCTGCTTCTGCTGGGACTGGAATGATGAGTGAGTCTGGGATTCAGACACAAGAGGTAATGGCTGGTGTATTCTTTTTTCCTGGGCTTTTTCAGTTGCTTTCTGTCCGTCTGCTTTTGGGTCTGAAATACTATGTAATAGCACCTGTAAATAAAAATTAAGGGCATCTTCTGAATAACAGATAAAGAAATCAAGCAAAAAAACCCATACAAACAAACAAAAAAACCAACAAACTCTGAGGAGAAAGAAGAGTACTCTGGTGGCCTAGTATTAAGACACTGCACTGCATTGTCTTAATCCCAAAGGCATTAAATTAAAATTCTCCAGCTGTTCCACAAGAGAAAGATGGGTAATCTCCTCGCTTGAGATTTACTGCCTCTGAAATACCTCTGGAGAGTCAGCTATGGGTCACTTCCAACTCAACAGCACCCAACACCACCACCACCACCCACCACCACCAAAATATGGCTTTAGATATATAAAGTTCATTAAAATACACCAAATGTTTCTATAAAAATATTTTCCATCACTCATTTTTATTGTGCAAGAATAAGAACTAACGATAATGATTTAAACTTTAAAACATCAGGATTTTAAGTTAAAGTGAAACTGGTAATGACAACTGGCAGAGAAATGATTCATACCTGGTTGTTACTTTTATGTTGTGCTTCAGTCTCTGAATCAGAATCATCATCTTCACTTTCTTCAATACTTTGATCTTCTTCCTCCTCATCTTCTTCTAAATCATCTGAATCACTACTACTAATGCCTTCACTTGAGGTGTCTGATGATGTTCCTGAATCACTGTCGCTGTTGCTAGAGCTTTCCATAGTTTTCTTCCTTGGTTTCTGGGAAAACGCAAAATTTTTATCAAGATTTTATTTCAGGAAAAATCAAAGTTTCAGGTGGATGTAAGCTGCCTTAAATTGCCTTTGATATTTTCAGTTCATAATTTTAAGAAAAAGAAAGTCAGAGGTTGTATGGTTAACTATTTAACACAAATTCAACAAACATATAAAATTAATTTAATTGATCAGAATCCTTCCTAACCATAAAACAGAACTGCAAGTTCTTGACACATGCAGCATGGACATTGGAAATATTAACATATGCAAGCATGCTCATTTTATTGCACTTCATACTGCAATTTTTGGAAATAAAAATTGGTGATAATCCTCCATTGAGCAAGTTTATTGCTACTATTTTTCCAATAGCATGTGATGATTTAACATTCTATTAATGCTTACAATATTTTCCAAATTTTTCATAATGCTACTGTAACTTTATAGACTACAGTATAGTTCAACCATAACTTTTAAGCACCCTAGGAAACAAATAATAATTCTGTGACTTGCTTTGTTGTGATATTCACATTATTGTAATGGTCTGAAGCCTGAAGTAACTCTGAGAAAGATTTGTACATGGATTTACTCATATGGCCCACTTACAAAATATTCATTTTAATTAGAAATGTTCCATACACTGAATTTACATGATTACTTCTATTCTTCCTAAAGAAGAAACAAATCTGTCTTGGAGAAAATATAATGAGAGTGCTCCTAAGAGACAAGGATGGTAAAACACCTTCTCATACACTTTGAGCATGTTATCAGGAGTGGCTGGTCCTTGGAAATAGTGGAAATAGTGCAGTAACAATGGGCTGGAGTGTATCAGAGATCGGGAGAATGGGTGTAGAATAGGGCAAGGTCAGATCTGTAGTTTATAGAGTTACTCTTCTAGCCTTTTAAGTTTCCTTGTAACTTACTCTTGTAAGTTGTAGCCTACTCAACAAAACCAAAGAACATAACTTCCCGCGAGCTCTGGTGGCCTAGTAGCAAGAAGCTACACTGCAATCCCAGAGGTGTGTGGTTCAAATCCACCAGATGCTTTGTTGGAGAAGGAGGAACAATCTCCTCCTGTACCAGTCAAATCTGATTTGATGGTACACACACACACACAAAATAATAAAAATAAAAGAAAAAAAAGAACATAACTTCCTTCTGTATGCACATAGTCAATCAGTAGCAAAGTACTCACCAATAACATGCTAAACACTATTCACAGTAGTGGTCCACAAGAGTCAGTAAGTCAAGAATACCAACCTTCATGAAAAGTTTATCGAGTTTAGAGGGAGGTGGTGAATAATACTATATATTAATCATTTCAAATAGTAATAAGTTTTATGGAGAAGTTGAAATAGGGCATGAAAAACTTGGGAAGGTTGCTTTTAGTTATGATTATGGAATTTAATACTTACATATGTCATATCTGAAAAGACAGAAAATTATAAAGGAAAAATATAAAGTTCTCAAAATTTAAAAAAATATGTTGTTGTTGTTGTTGTTATGTGCCATCAAGTTGTTTGTGACTCATAGCAACCCTATGTACAAGAGCTCTAAATGCTGTTCTATTCTGTGCAAACCTAGCCATCTCAAATGCAGTCATTCCCACCACTCCAGTCACAGAATCAATCCATCTCATCGAAGGTCTTCCTCTCCTTCGCCGCCCCTCTATTCTGCCAAACATGGTTTCCCTCTCCAAGGACCAGTCAGTCCCTCCTTGCAGCATGCCCAAAGTATGTTAGAGGAAGCTTCAGAATCCTTGACTCCAAGGAGCATTCCGGCTTCACCTTTTCCAGGACAAATCTGTTTGCTCTCCTAGCAGTCCATGGTATATTCAACACTCTTCTCCAGCACCACAGCTCAAAGGCATCAATTCTCTTTCTATCATCCCTATTCACTGTCCAACTCTCTGATGCATAGCATGTAATTAAAAAGACTATAGCCCAGATCAGGCGCACCTTAGTCTCCAGCCTGATGTCATTGCTCCTCAGTACTCTTGAGAGGTCTCTCACAGCCAACTTTCCCAATGCAATTCATCTCTTGATTTCCTGGCTGCTGTTACCAAGAGTGTTGATGGTGGAGCCAAGAAAACTAAAACTGTTAATTATCTCAATCTCTTCACAATCCATACTGATGCTGCCAATTGGCCCAGTGGTGAGAATCTTTGTTTTCTTGATGTTGAGCTTCAATCCATATAGGAGGCTGCAGTCCTTGACCTTCTGCAGCAAGCACTTCAGGTCCTACTCAGTTTCAGCAAGCAGGGTTGTGTCATCTGCATAATGCAGGCTGTTGATGATTCTTCCACCAATCTTGATGCCACATTCCTCTTCGTACAGCCCAGCATCTCGAATGATCTGTTCTGTATACAGATTGAAACGGTATGGAGAAAGAATACATCCCTGATGGACCACCTTCTTGATTTTGAACCATGTAGTGTCTCCTTGCTCTGTTCTGACGACTGCCTCTTGATCCAAGTATAGGTCTTGCATTAGCACAATCAAATGTTCTGGGATTTCCATTCTTCTCAGAGTCAGCCACACCTTGTTGTGACCCACATAGTCAAAAGCCTTTGCATAGTCAATGAAGCACAGATAGACATTCTTCTGGTATTCTTTGCTTTCTGCCAAGATCCATCTAACATTAGCTATAATATCCCTAGTACCATGACCTCTTTTAAATCCAGCCTGTACATCTGGCAGTTCTCTGTTGACATATTGTTCCAAACGTTTATATAATTTTATAAACAATTTTTGTTATTCTTGAAAATACACACACCAAAGACATTAATTCAACAATTTGTTATATGTACTTTCTTTGGCTTGTGCAACTTCTAAATAGGCTTAATGTATTTTAGTCTGAGGTTTACTTAATTTAAGGATTTTATTTTCAGTATCCATATTTGTTCCAGATATCTATATTTGTTTTAAATATCCAGGCTCTATGAAATAACAGGAATTGGTGAGTTTCAAGTGAACAGCTGAGTCAAGAAGAACTGAACAGTCCAGCTCCCTTCACTGATCATTTCAATTGAGATCATCTAGAATACACAGAATAGACTAGGAGAAAATGGCAGAGTAAAATTCAAATTCATTTTAAAAACCCCACTTACAGGTCTTATAAAGACTGGTGGAACCTTGAGACGAGTGGATGCCTTTCGACATCCTTTTAAATTAGAACTGAACCTACTCCTAAAGATCACCGGCAAAGAGAGTAAGAACAAACAACCCCTGCAAAACAATCAACTATACAAGTCCACAATGGCAACATCTGCTCAGCAGCAAAGTTAAGAAGGCAAGAAAGGAGCAGGGAAACAGGGTGAACAGAAAAGCAGAACCAAAGGTGGAAATGAGAGACTGCCGATTCATTGTGGAGAGACTGCAACCAACCACTATCACAAAACCATCTGTCTATAAATTGCTAAACGTACTCTGTAAAGTCTCACATAAGCCGCGATTAAACACTTTTTAAAAGGAAAGACAAGACTGAAGCCTAGCAATCTGCTGCTGAAAGTACAGAGCCTTAAAAATCCATGAAACTTTTTTACTCTGCATTCATGGGGGTACTATGAGTTGGAATCAACTTGACAGCAACTAAGGACAACAAAGTAATAACATTAAATTGTGCAACAATGAATGAATGTAAATCTAACTTTTCTGTAAACTTTTGTTAGATTCACAATTAAAATAAAACATTAAATAAAAAATTGTAAAAATGAATTTTAAAGCATGCTCCATGGAGGCAAGGATTCTGAGGCTTCATCTGATATACTCTGAACATGTTGTAAGGAGGGATCAGTCCTCGGTGAGAACATCATGCTTGGGAGGGTGGAGGACAGCACAGGAGAGGAAGATCCTTGAGGAGATGGATTGATTCAGTGACTGGGGTAATGGCTGTAGGTGTGTCAGAGACAATAATGTTGGCTCAGGATGGAGCAGGGTTTAGAGGTATTGTACATAGGGTTGCTTGCCACTCAATGGCACAGTAACACCAACAACAAAGCATAGAGATATATTTAATGTAGAGAACAGCCACTATCTGTGGAATTGAAAGAGAGGTCTAAGATAAAGACATGTTTGAAAGAGAGCTTTTCTTTTCTACCCTCCATTCTCCAACTCTCTCAAGACTGAGAATGAGCCTTCATTAGAGACGATGTTGCTATGGCCCACTGGATGGCAGAGAAGACAACTGAGGTACTAGAGGTGGAGATATTATGAACGATACTGCCAGCAGGTGGGCCAGGAAAACTGGTTGGGAACCTGTGACCTGTGAGCATAGATATCAGTAAAATTATCTAGAAAACTGCTCACTGGAGTACCAGCAAAACTCCGTGTGAAGCTACCTGCAGGGATTTTAATGAAATTGGCAAGATGGTATGCGTGACTGAATCTCTGGAACACCACTGGACGGAAGCTGCCATTTGGCTAGGAAGTTACTCACTGGCAGCCACATTCTAAGAGAAAGGAACCACTGGAACCAGGAATAGAAGCTCTTGTAGTGTTCCTCCAAGGACTAGCTGACAGAGTCAACAGATAATAGAGAAAAAGGTGACTTAATAACTGACACATAATACACTGATAATCTGTACAGCTGGAGACATGGATGAAATAAAATTTGCAATAAGGTAACTATTGAAGCTGAATGATGAGTATTTGAAGTTCTTGTTCTAGTCTATTTTTGGATATTTGAAAATTTCCATAAGGGAAAGTTTAGGAGGATATGTGTGTGTGCACACGTGTGTCTTTTTAAAGTATGAATTCTGGAGTAAAATTGTCCGGTTTCATATTCCTGTTCAGCCACCAACTTACCATTTTTGGACTCTGTGTCACAAATGGTAATAACAGAACTCCCATTGTAAGGGCAATAGAGAGAATGGAAATGCACATTTCACGGAAGTAATTAAAGCAGAGCTGGTAATAAGTTATCAATAATTTTTTATACTACTGATATTTGCCTTATTTATGCTAATGTTGAAATTTTTACTTTTAAAACCGCATAACATAAACAATACATAAAAGTACATCTAGAAACTAGAAGTTGCAAATTCACAAGAAATGAATACACAGATTCTTGTACTATCGAGTCAGAACCAACTCACAGATGACCCTCTAGTAAAGTGGGAGGAGACTGCCCGTCTTTATCCCACAGCTTGTGGATTTCAACCATATACCTTTAAGTTGGACTCAACAGTTATTGTGATTTGAATACCCATGTACTGTCTGTTAGACATTTATTCTTCATTGAATAACTTACCTTATCTTTGATTTTGTCAGTTCTAGCATCCAAAGGCTGGTTTTTGCTTTGTTCCTGGTTAACTTTTCGATTTCCTCCACCTGAGCTTATAGTTTTTGTTTGTCCTGTGGAACTTGAAGCAGTAGTGGATAAAACAGATGTACTGACGCCAGATACGGATGATGTACTATTTCCATTTATTGACCCATTTACACCTTGGACAAAAAGAAATATGTTTAAGAAATTAATTAAATTAGAACACCCTCCATCTTGACAAGAGATTCTCCAAAACACTAGTCAAGTGAAAAGCAATACTAAATCAACTAAAAGTGCTAATATAATTTTCAAATTATATTCTAAGATTTGTTACCAAGTCCAAAATTATTAATGAGCACTTAAAACTCTGATGTTATATTGTCCATAGAGAGTTGCACAGAGGCCGTGCCTCTCTAGAGGTTTGAATCCACCATGTTTCATATGAGAGAGATGGAAAATGTTCTTCCAAGTGTTTGATATTGATAGCCTCTAAAAACTGCTGGCCACCAGAGCTCCCTAACAACAACTCCTGCTGGAGGATCACCTATGAGTTGTTTCTCACTCAAGGGCAAGGAGTAGTTTGTGTTATGTACTGTCAAGTCCAAACTGAACCATTGCTGACCCTCTTAAGAATTTTCAGAGGCAGTTAACTGCACAAGAGGAGAATGCCCATCCTTCTACTATGGAGCACCTGGTCAGTTTGAACCATGTACCTTTGGGTTGCCAGAGTAACTCCTTATGACTAAATCACAGAGGTCCCCTAAAAGCAATGAGTTGAGAAGTAGTAAAAGAAAAATAAAGTCCATGGGTATCAGTGTGATAAAATTAATGCTTAATTACAAAAAACCCCACTAATAGATTATATTGGGATGTATACAGGGGTGTTATAGGTTGTTATTATTACGCGTTATATTATTTTGGGCCTGCATGCAAATCCTAAGTCTGACACACTATTATGTAAACAGTGATTCCTTGGCTAAGTTATCTAACCTTGGTTGCAAAGGAAGACTACATAATCTGAATCTTGAAGTGTTAATGTAGGAAATAAGCAAGATAATGTAAACATGGCTAGCACCATTCTATAATTTTTATGTTACTAGGCGTGAATATTTCCAGAAACAGGTATTAGAATGGTAGATTTCTGATACTTCACTTAATGTAATATGGGTACCTTTTTCAGGACCATTTCGATTACTTTTTCCCGAAGTCCTTGAATGGAATGAAGAAGAATCATGATTCTGGGCTGGAGGAGCAAACAGTGGAGGGATTCCCAGTAATGGTGGAAAGAACGTTGCCCCTGTACGTGTATGAACATCAGTTGCTCGCCACCATTCAGCACCTCAAAACCAAACAAATACAAATATTTCCATTAACTTTCTAGGTAATAGTACAAATATTTTCTATGTGTGATTCCTGTAGGAAAACATTTCAAATTTCATCTTGTAAGAGAGCTGTTAAATTAATATTTAATTCTGATCAATATTCTAATTCTGACATGGCTGGTTAGAATTTATACACTTAACATTCCACTTAAGAGTATTCAAGAATTATTACTTAGCAGGTTTTGATAGTTTCAATCTTTGTAAAGAAGAAAGGCAGCCCACGGTTTTAAAAATAATATGGAAATCATGGAATATGAAAGGATTACTTGACTTTTTTCATAATATAGACATTTTCCCCATATTTAGTAAAGAAGTAAGATATTTAAGACTAAGTTACTTTAAAATCTTAGAATTTAAGGTTACATCTGCAGCCTTTGTTATGCATTCCCTCAAATTCAATACAACATCCATCTGGCACTGATCACTGAGGTCATCTAAGAGTGCAAAGACTATCGTAATAAAGAATACTTAAAATGTGTTTCTAGAAAACATCCTACAGTCAACAAAAACATATATGTTGCAAGGAAAACTTTTATTGGAGATGTAATATGTTTAAACATTCTACACTCAAGTAATTCACTCAAAATAGAAAAAAATTCTAAAGCTTCTGATATTAATTAAGAAAGCTCGAATTTTGCTTACACTTCTTTCCATAAATAACAGATAATAATGACTGTTTTATTTAGGCAAAATGACCAAATGGCAAAAAGCATTAAAGGTAACTTGGTTATTGAAAGACTGACTCTTTTAAAAAACATTTAGGAAAGGAGACAAGTCAAATATCATCAAATAAAATTTTAAAAATTTGGCTACTTGAGTGAAAGTTTAAAAATTATATTGGTTTTTCATTGAGGCATTAATATACATTTTGCTTCATGATGTTAATTTTATGTGATTAAAGTAATTAATTAAGCTCTGATGACTTCGTGGTAAAGTAAAATGCTGCCAACTCCAAAGCAAGCAGTTCTACAGATCTGGTGTGAAAAACAATGAAAACAAACTTTGTAAGTAAACAAGTATAAAATAAAAATTTTATTTATTTTAAAGAAAGTCAATCAGTTCTAATCTACCAGCTGCTCCACTGAAGAAAGATGGGGAATTTCCTCTCATGCTATTTACTACCTCTGAAAACCCGCTGGAAGGTAAGCTATGAATAGGTTCTGACTTTATAGTTCATAACAATGACAACAATGTACCTCAAATATATTTTAAAGGAGGGATGAAGATTAAGAACAGATTAAAAAAAGGAGCTAAAAAGAAGTATCTTCTGTAATGTCTCAACTAAATTTTTTTTTTTAAAAATCTGCTCCAACTGGCTAAATGACTAGTTAACAAATAAGTCACTATCTTTTACTCCAATTTCCAAAAATATATGCATCTTTTTCAATTATTTTAACAATGAAAAAGAAATTAGCGAGAGGAACTAACTCTTCGCCCCAATAATGTCAACAGGAAAAACTCAGTATACTATACTGTACTATCTTTATAGTTTTCCCAGGTACATTCTTAACTAAAAATTCTTCAACTGAATATATTTCAAATAGCACCCCTCCAGCAAGTTTTTAAAGTTGTAAATCCCAATGGGAGATGAATGCCACTGGTGGATTTGAACCTACAGAAATAGGCAGCACAACTTTCTAAGGATATGCCACCAAAGCTCTTTATTTAAAACAACAACAACAATATTCTACAAAATAATGTGCCTTGTCATTATCTAATGGCAAAATGAGGTTATAAAATTAATATTATAATAAAGAATTATAAAAGCCACTTTACAAAATACAGGACAGCTTTATTCATGAAATAATGTCATTGTTCATTTATCAGTGATTGAGGAGAAGGGAACCAAAAATAATTTCACAAAAGTATGAATCATTTCCTATTTTCTATAAAAAGTGTGCATTTAAATAGGGGAGAAAGCGTGTACGTTGGGCTTAACAGAGTCCAACACTATTGCTATAAAGACTTGAAAGCTAAGCTCCATACAACTGACTATATGGGATGGAGATGTCCTTGAGGAATTGGTATTATTTAACAGAGTCTGTAATTTAAAATTAGGGAGCTCTGGTGGCTTAGCGGTTAGGATCTGCACTGCCAACTTAAAGGAATAGTTCAAATTGACCACCTGCTCTGTGGGACATACATGGGCAATCTCCTCCTGTACAATTTATAGTCTCCGAAAACCCACCGGAGGGGCCCCTATCAGTCAGTTGTGACTTGCCGGCACATAACAGCGACAACATGATTTAAAATTACATGTAAATTTAAGGATTTTAAAAATAATCAAGAAGTCAGTATAGCACTGAGACTGTAAGGATGTAAAAACGGGGGGAAAATGCCAAGAATAAATTGCAGAATGTCAATAATAAATACACACATACTAAAGATTAAAGAAAACAGTGGGAAAATGTCCATGTTAGGGTACAACTTCATTCTTTAATATCGGTTAAGGGAGTTTAGCTTTCAAATGGTCAAAGAGCCATAATAGAGTCTGTCACTGGGTATACAAGGCAAACAGATATAATTTCCTTTTCTAAAACCATTCCTTTCAAATAAATAATAAATTACTGATATGTTGCCACAGAAAAAAAGAAAATAAATAAATAGACATATTCAAATAAAGAGCTAATACTGAGCGCCTTATTTGTTACAAACTTTTAAAGTAGTTGGTAACAATTCAAAGGAAGTAATACAATTTTGTAAAAAGGATACGTTCATTTACCTTCCAAATTAATGAAAATAAAAAAAATGTAGTTACTAAAAATTAGTTCACTGATGAAATAAAATGCACAGAATAAAACTTTCATAAATCAATACACAATGAATTAAAAGTAATAATAGGACATTAGCCATATTTGGAGGAACTAGTCTAATCTTTTAAAAGATATGGAATCTGATTTTGAATCTAGAAGATAGCGCAGTATTTTGAAATGTTTTGCTCTTGATATACTTATATACTTCACAAAAATTCATGATAATATAAAAACATAATGACCTAAAATGGTAAGTAAGGGAAAAAAAAAACCCCAAAAAAACCTACTATGAAATCCTGCTTCATTGTAATGGGGAAATATTTATGATGCTGTCCATTAAATAACTGTGTATCTATTGATTTAATATTCTGAAAAGCAGAATACTTCAGCAATGTATAAGGTTTGTGTTTTTTTTTTTTTAGAAACTACCTACTCTTCATTTATAATTTCTAATGATGTCTTCTTTGTGTGCCCCTATTTAGTTATTAGATTATTTTAAATATTTGGCTTTTTAAAAATTACTTCTTTAAATAAAGTAAAATACAGACCATTTATATTTAACTGTTTTTGCCTCAACTCCACATGCTAAACAAAACACATCTTAAAATTACAGACATTTTTCCTAATGACTTGGCAAGAAGAAAGCAGATAAGTTGTTATAGGCATTATTTTAACTCTTGTAATTGTTTATAAGTCTCCTAAAACCATTAGCAACATAAGGGAATTTACTAGTTGGTATATTCCTTTGATCACAGTCTAAGGCAGAGAACATAATAAGTGCTCAAATAACTTTGTACTATAAATCATAGAATAAATAATTTATATTGCCTAGCAGGAGTGGCATCCACTTCCTAAACAACATGCCTCTTGAAACTCTAAGAACTTTGAGAAATGATGGTAGCTACAGAAAGGCGTCAGGTCCTTTGTTCATATGGTCACTATGAGTCGTGCTTGACTCGGCAGTAATCAATAACACCAACAGGGTAGTTTAAAAAATTATTTTCATACAGTGAAATAAACATTATTGAAGTTCAGATGAATAATTTTTCACTTGTTAATGACCATGCCAGAAAGTACTTTATTTCAATAATCATAATTTTGTAATTTAGAAATGTTCAAAATCAAAACCAGACATTGTCATAAAAGAATGCTTAAAATAATACAAAGCCCATTATTATTGTTCATTTTTTATTTTAATTCAGCAGCCCAACACATTTAAATAAATATCTACTGAATGTTTGTCTTGCTGAACAACCATGCTACATACTGACTAAAATTCTTATTAATATTTTTAAAGCAAATGCTAGTTCTTCGTCAAAGACTTCAATTTAACTATGTATTTCCACTAGCCTTCTTCAGAAGACTGAATTAAAGTAGTAATATGATTTCACATATAGTACTTGAAATCTACACTTAATCATCTGCTTTTTATCTATGTAAACAAGATCATTGGTTCTTTCTAAAGAAATACTTCACAATCCATTAACAATAAAAGTGGGTAAAATCAAGTAAGAGTGATAGTTACAAATTAGACTAATTATGTGTGCCAGATACTGTATTTTAATGGTGAACATGGTTAATTGCCTTCAATTTTGGAGATTAAAGATTAATCTTGAACCATATAAAGTCATTTCTCTCATGCTCATTTTTCAGATGAGAAAACTGAGGCTGAGAAATTAGATAATTTTTTAAAAGTACACAGTAAGTGGCAGCAAAAGCAAACTGAAACTCAGACATATTTGTTTTTAGAATTATATTGATAATTTTAAAATTATCTTATATATACTGAGATATAGTATATATAAGACATGTAACACAGCTAAGTAGCAAAGGCTGATTGAAACTCAGACTTATTTGCTTCTACAATTAAGCTCTAATATATAAACTATATTATATACAATAAAAATAGGCACTTTAATTAAAATTGATGAAAGAGAGATTAATACTTAAAATTAGACTCTCTAGATAATATAACAAGACAAAGTATATACAGGATATTTATTTAAATTAAATATTGATGTCTTAGTGAATTTATGAATCCTCATAATGTATAGAATCTGGGATAATCTTGATTCTCTTGCCATGAAGAGGTGAAATTCTTTAACTGTTTTGACCAAATATAAAAAAGGACAGAAATTTAAGGCCAAGCACATATTCCTTATCAAGCGCAAAGGATGAGAAATAAAAGTATAGAAACATTCATTATAAGAATTAAAGGTTTTCTTTTTATATTATAAATTATACAATTTAAAGAATTTAAAAATGAGTTGGAAAAATTAACCAAAAAATTTAACATAGCTACACAATATGTACACTTTTCAGCTTTTATATGAAATTAAACGCATGAGAATAACTAGGTTGGATGACTCCCCTTTCTGACAGATGCCTGTTTCTCTACTTAAACACCTGAAAACAGTATTGCTACTAGCATATAGTGTGCTTTGGGTTTTTTTGGGGTTGTACATGATAAAAAAGGACTGAGTCCATTTTTTGCACAAGAATTTTAATACACCAGGTATTAGACTATTCTATTTTTTCTGTTTTAAAAGACAAATTTCTGTCTAAGCATTTGCAATTTTCCCCTCCTTTCCTTGAACACTGTTTGTAAACAATGTTTACCTGTAAAAGATGCTAGTTGGGGATGTGCGGCTAAGGCTGTGGGTGTACCAAGTGTCCCCAAACCACCAAATTCTGAATGCCCTGAGCTGGCTGAATGTAGACCAAAGACTGGGTGGCTGACCATTGGGAAGGCACTCGACACTGTGGACAGGTTAAACGGTTGATCCCCAGCTGCTCTGAATAAATGTCCTGGGAGGGAAAAAAACACACTTAAAATTGTACTATTAAAACAACTTTGTCTCCAACTTTAGCGTGCAGTTTGTTAAAATTTATACTTTCTCATCTATTAATTATTTTACATATCTTTTTTGCATTTATGCTTGTTAAATCCTACAAAAAAATGTTTCTAGTAACATGAGACATATTGAAAAATGATATGTCAATACAGCCATTTTAAGCAAGTCATTCTCACTAATTAAAAGTTGGACCTGAAGAAGTGAGGACATTTTTCTGCTAACAGGCACACATTAACAGACCGTCAACATTTTTATTAATATGGAAAAGAAAATCTTTATACTAGTAGAGGGTTGAAAATCAATGAGATAGCCTCCTAATCTGATACAAGTCATTACTCAAATTATCATAAACCTTAGGCAGAGTGTCTACAGCTGGTACAATGGACTCTGATCTCAAGCCAACACTTTAGGTGACAAGAGTTGATACTTATTACATTCTAGATAAATAAACAATGAATAATAAATTCATTAGCAAAGATTTAATGAATAAAGTTTAAGATATTTCTAAAGGAATTCACAGTGATCATCTATTTTTTAAACCATTTCAACCATTTTTTTTTCAGGTGAGCTGGTTTAGCTGCTAAAAAAACCCGACAAAACAAAACCTATTGTTATACTATATTCAATTGAAGAGTAGTATGATGTTTCAATACCCACTTTTACCCTAAAGAGAAGATGTGGCACAACCCTACACTGAAGTATTATAATGGATACTTTGCAGGAATCTGGAATTAGATTTAAAGGGAAAAAAACTCCCAAACACTTGTAAATCTCCCTTTCACTTTCAGAAAATGATTATGGTTCCCTGGCTTGATAAAGAATATTAGACCTGATATCCAAGAGTCAGGATACAATTACTTAGCAAAAAGTTCATGAGAATGAAACAAAGTATATTAAAAAGTGGACAGTGAAAAGCATTGTGAGCTGTGTTAAAATCAGAATAGAGTTTCTTTACTAACTCGTCCTGACAGCAAGCCTGCAATTTAATTACTTCTAACACAACACATATTTGAAATAAACTTTTATAATGTAAGTATAATAAGCACTTTCTAATCTATTTTATTTATCAGGAAGCCCTGGTGGTGCAGTGGCTAAAGTGCTTGACTAATAGATCAGCCGTTTTAACCTACCAGCCACTCTTAAGGGAGAAAGACAAGGCACTCCATAAAGAACTGCACTCTGGAAAACCCTATGACGCAGTCTTACTCTTTCTTACAGCTTTCTATTAGTTAGACTTGGCAGTCCTTGGTTTTCTGGGTTTAGTTAACAAATCAGATCTCTACTCTGCCTTTTTTGTTTGATGAATAACATAGGAAGTACTCCAAAAGATCAAAGTATACACTGAGAGATAAGATAAGCCTTATATTCTCTTATGAAATTCCTATATTCTTCATTAAAGTAAGATATAAGTAACTTTAAATAAGACAGACTAATAAATTATACCAACATGTCTTATATTAGTTACATGGGGGGGGCTCTTGAGGATAATGCCTCTAAACAAAGCACTAACTAGATCTCACAGAGACCCTCAAAGTACAGCAAACTATAAGACCCACAAAGAAACTACGAGGGAGAAGAACAAGGGTGGGAGTTTTTCTTCATCAGTCATTCTTATTTTCGCCTCAGGAGAGGCTAAAAAAAGAATTCGTAAATTTGGCATTTTTGTGCTATTGCAGAATTAGCCCGCATCAGCACTGAAGCCAAGACAAAAATAAAATGGGACAAAATAAAATGGGACAAAGATGGCTTCTCAAATATCACTATATTTAAGTAATAAGCCCAGAAAAAATATTCTATTACCTTACTAACCAATATTTATTTAAACTGTGAACATATATAAAATCTCAGTTCCCACCAATCAAGTAAAAACTGCTACTGACATAAATTTAAACTAATGCATTAGTATGATTAATTAGTTACATTTCCTCCTAATTCAACTTTTCTGATAACCAATTTGTTCATTCTAGTTTCAGGAATTTTAAAGATATTCATCACTTATACTATTGCTCCAAATAAACAATAATTCCCAACTTACTGTTAAATATATGTATCTGTAGATATATATAATGACACATATGTATCATTAAATAGTTTATAATGTTATTTTAGCATTATTTTTCTACCACCTTTAAAAAAAAACTTTGATTCTAGAATTGCTTTCTATTATTTATTCACAACTTTTAGCAAGTCACAATTTTCCTAAAGAACATATTCTTTCATGTCCTACACATAGTAACTGGCATAGAAAAATGATTAAGAAATAATACTAACCTTAGGGAATTCATGTTTTGACTATAATTTAAGTAGCACAAGCTTTAAACAGCATACACTTTGAACAGTACATTAATATCATAATGTACAGTTAATATTTCAGTATTATAAAATGACAATGCCATGTATAGAACTTAGTAATATATTTTAGGTACACAGAATTAAATCTGACACATAGTAGACATTAATAAGTATTTATTGATTGAATTATTACAGTATTTATGAAGAGCAAAGGGGGTACACACATAGGGCTGATTCCAAAGGTCTCTAAAGAGAGTAAAAAAAATCAAAACAACTGCTCTCAAGTTGATCCCAACTCATGGCAAGACTCCACTGGGTTTCTCAAGCTATAAACCTTAGCAGACTTTAGTGGCCTAATGGATGGGGAGTTGTGCGACCAAAGGCACGTGGTTTCACTCTATCAGCTGAAACCTATCAGAAGAAAGATGGACACTCTCCTCCAATGAGACTTACATGCTCTGAAAACTGGAGAATAAACTGTAAGATGGTTCTGATTCTGTGGGAAGGATGTTTTTAAATATTTATTTTTTAGGTTCTAATTCAATTTAATATATACCTCTTTCAACTTTAGTCTACAATATTTTTAGGTTTTTTTAAATAACATTTGTTGTGTTTTTGATGAAAGTTCACAGAGCAAACCATATTCTCATTCAGTGATTCTTGCACAGATTGTTCTGTGAGCGTGCCTATCGTTTTTGCAATGTGTCAGCATATGCATCATTTCCATCCTGTTTGTTCTGTCTTCATTGATCTAACTTCCCTGCCCCATCCTTGTCCTCTTACCTTTGTCAGCCTACTTAAAAATATTTTTTTAACAGCTTATTCTTTCCATTTAATGTTTTCCTCATTCATTCATTGTTGCACATTTTCCTCCCTGTCCACCACTTCCCCTAGTTCACATTTCTCTTTGAAAAGAAAAAAAATCTTTCATTGTTAATAAGAGGAGACTGCTCATCTTTTTTTGTTGGAGCCAGTCACTGGTGGATACCAACCACAAGAGACAGGACATCTTGTTTAGCAAAGGAAGACACTATGGACTACATCACCAAAGTTCCTTATTTTAAAAGAAAATTAAGCTTTACTTTGGAAGTTTCATTTAAAAACTATGCTTCCTAGTTTCCTTTGCCTTATACCATCAATACCTGATTTCTTTTTTAAAAATTATCATTTACTTTTTATTCCTCTTCGATTTCATTTAGGTTGCAAAATGGATTTATTAATACCAAATTCTACCACCTCCACAACTTTAAACTTTAAAAAAAAGACTTTAGGACTCTTGAGCATCATTTTTTATTAACAGTATTTACCTTTACATTCCTTTCTTAATGTCCTCTGACTGCTTTAACCCTTCTCCCTCAATCTTCTATTACTCTCCTGATTCCAACTCTCTCTTTTCTGATTCCATGCTAGCTTTGAACAAAAAAGCTTTGTAATTGCTATGGCTACTTCCTCCCTAAACCTCTATTTCCAATACTCTTTGAGCCCTGCTCCAAAATTCCCTTCTATTTTATCTGTCAAGGTATGAAAATTTTTCTAATAATTATTGTTAGGTGTCACAGAGTCAAATAATGATTCACAGTGACCCTATGAACAACAGATCTGAACCCTGTCCTATCCTGAGCCATCATTTCTGACATACTTGAGCCCACTGCTGCAGTCACTGTGTCAATCCATCTTGTTCAGGGTCTTCCTCTTTCCTCCATCCCCACTTTTGCAAGCATGGTATCCCTTTCTAAGAAACAGCCACTCCTAAAATACACCCAAAGTATATGAGACAAAGCATTATCATCTTTGCCTACAAAGAGCATTCGGGCTGCACTTTTTCCAAGACATATCTATTTGTTCTTTTAGTAGTCCATGGAATATTCCCTATTCTTCAGGATCATAAGTCAAGGGCATCAATTCTTCTGTCATACTTGTTCACTGTTCAGCTTGCAGATGCATAGTAAGTGATTGAAAAGATCATGGCCCGAATCAGGTGTACCTTATTCTTTAAATTGGCATCAACAATTTGGAGAGCTCCCTGACAGCAGACTTTCCCAATGAAGTATGTCCCCTGACTGCTGGTACCAAGGCTGCTGATTTTGGGTAGATATAATATGAAGTAGTTGAAAATTTCAATCTTTTATTCAAATATCAGGATGTTGCCTATTGGTCTATGGGTGAGAATATGTTTTCTTGATGTTGGCATGCAATTCTTATTAAAGGCTGTAATATTTTATTTTCTGAAGCCAGCATTTCATGTTCTCCTCATTTTTAGCAACTAAGGTTGTATCATCTGCATGAGGCAGACTGTTGATGAGTCTTTCTCCAATCCTGGTTCTTCAGAGATTCCAGCCTCTCGAATGGTTTGTTCAGCATACAACTGGACAGGTATGGAGAAAGTATACAACCCCCATGCACACCTTAATTTAAAACGATGTAGTGTTATTTTACCATGATTGGAAAAGAGCTTCTTGGTCTAGGCACAGGTTTTGCATGAGCACAATTAACTGTTCTGGTATTCTCTTTCTTCTCAATGTTAGTCATAATTATGATCCACACAGTCAAATCCCTAAACATCCTTCTGATATTCTCTGTTTTCAGCTAGGATTCATTTGACATAAGCAATGCTATCTCTGGTGTCATGGCCTCTTCTAAATATAGCTTGAACTTCTGGCAGTTTTCTGTCATGTACTGTTCTAGGTAGTTTTGTAGGATCTTCAGGAAAATTTTGCTGGCATGTGATATTAATTATACTGTTCTGTAATTTCCACATTCTGTTGGCTCACCTTTCTTGGATATAAGAACAAATATGTACCTGTTCCAGTCAGTTGGCCAGGTAACTCATCTCCAAATTTCCTGGTATAGACTGGTGAGCAGGTTCCAGGTCTATATTTGTTAGCTGAAACATGTCAATTAGTATTCCACCAATTCTTAGTTTTTTTTCCAGTGGTATCAGTATGCCTTGAACTTCTTTATTCATTCATTACCATTGTCTCCTGTTTTAAAATTCCAATTTAATGCTGGTCACATACACATCAAACAGGCTTCCAATATATACATTATATACATTAAGATACATGTATAGTAACATTCATTATTGTTGGGTTGGTAGGTTTTGTTGAGTTGATTAGCACCCACAACAATATAACAAAGAAAATCGACTCCTGTATAATCTTTGTAAGTGTTGCCACACTTGAGTTCATTGTGTGTTCACTCCTGTATAATCTTTGCAAATGTTGCCACACTTGAGTTCATTGTGTGTTCACTGAGTCAACACATTTCATTGAGGGGCTTCCATTTTTTTCTTCACCCTGCTACTTAACCAAGTATGATTTCCTTCTCCTGAGAGGAATTCTTCTTGATAACATGTTCAAAGCATGTGAGATGAAGTCTCACCAATGTTAACTTCTAAAGATAATTCTGGTTTTACTTCCTCCATGAGATATTTGTTATTTTCTCTGGCTCTCCATGATTTATTTATTATACTTTGCTAACATTAAAATGAAAATGCAGTTCTTCAGTATCCTCTCTCACACCCATTAGCATGCTGTAAATCTCATGGTCTAGGTCAGGTATACTATAGTCCTCAATGTGACATCTTTGCTTTTAAACATGTTAAAGATGTCTTTTGCAGCAGATTTCCCCATCCTTTGATTTCTTGACTGATACTTTTATGAACATTGATTGTGGATCCAAGTAAAATGAAATCTTTGACAGATTCAATCTATTTTCTGTTTACAGTGATGCTGTTTATTGATTTAGTTATGAGAATTTCTGTAGTGTTTATGTTCTGGTATAACCCATTCTGAATGTAGTCTTTGATCTTCAGTAGTGTTTTAAGTCTTCTTCACTTTCAGCAAACAAGGATGTGACATCTGTGTGTATCGTAGGTCTCAATGACACTTGCTCAAATTCAGATGCTGTATTTTTCTTAATGTAGTCCAACTTCTCAGATTTTTATAATGCTCAGCATAAAGACTGACTAAGAATGGTAGAAGGATACAACCCTGGCACGTTTCTTTCCTAATCTGATAGCACGCAGCACACATTTGTACTGTTCCAACAACTGTCCCTTAATCTACAGGTTCTTCATTTGCACAATTAAGTGTTCTAGAATTCCTGTTCTTCACAATGTTATCTGTAATTTTTTATGATGCAAATAGTAAAAACTTTTGCATATGAACATTCCATTAGGATTCTGAGACTATAATAAGTCTTTACAGAAGGAGAATGCCCATATTTCTCCTACAGAGCAGCTGGTGGATTTGAACTGACTGATTTTGAATTGACAGCATAACTCCTTACTAGACTATTGGTTGGAAAATCTCAATTATGTTTTTGTATTAATTTTAGAAATGAAAGGGTTAAGTTTTTGGCTGGTGATATCTTTAACTTAATAGATCTTATGTTTTAGAACCTACCCTTGACATTCTAGTTGTTAATATACTACTTATGCATTTATTGGAGCCTGTTTCAAATCACTTTTAGAAGCTGTCACACTATTAAAAAAGAAATCATTTATTAAGGGAAAATAAATATTACTGTTATGATAAGGACAACAAAATCCATAAATGAAACCTTAGATTACTCTGTCTTTATTGCACTGTCATTTTCTACACAAGTTGCAGCAATAAAATGAAAGGTGTGTTGTGAGAGACAATCCTTCAAGGGATGTGCATGTCCCTGCACGCTATTATTTAGTATGCCAAAGTGGTAAGGTCTGCACTGCTCTTTTATGAAAACTGTGTTTGCACCAAACAACTCTGTACATTCCTCTTCAGGTAAAGAGCAGCCTTCTGCTGTCTTCCGCAGCTGTGGCACAAAACTAATGAATGTATAGGACCGACTTGGGCTCCCTCCAATAACAGCCCTGTTGGACTAGAGGGACAAGGAGAACCAGTGCTGACATGATCCACATGCTATTTGATGTTCTGTGGGCAACAGAATCTCTGCTTCAGTAGTCTTATATCTTACATCAGCATGCATGAAACAGTAATGAACTGAAAAGTAGGGAAAATTCCAAACATTGGCAAGGTGTTGATTGAAAAGAATATATTTCCTAATTCAAAGTGTGAAAACAATTTTTATTTACATTCTTTAGACTCAGAAGAAATCTTATCGATACATCATTAATGAAGATTAAAGAAAAAGGGCCAATTAAAAATAACTTTGAAACAGCAGAATGACTTCAAAGGGAGAATTAAAGAGCTGTTAAAATTTTTTACATTCTAAAGATGAAAATTGTTCTTTATTATCTATCTGTGCATTAATTAAAAAAATAAAAATTTCAGAATGGTATGGAATTAGCTTGGAAATTGTAAGGTCTATTCTCACAGTAAGAAAGAATTAGAGAAAACTGAAAAGCAATAGTACTTCTTAAATCCATTAGGGACTGAAGGCATAGGGCAAACTGGAGCATTCAAAACTAGAGAAACAGGTAGGAACAGGGAACCAAATATTATCAAGAGTGGAAGCTTAGGGCAGAAGGTCACATCAGAGAGTGACAAGCAAGATTAATACCTATACATTTACATTTATGTAAAGCAGAATAAAACTGCAGAAAAGTGAAGAAAAAAAATCTTAAAAGAAAACAGAGGTAGGAGTAGAGAAACACAGCAAATTATTCCTGCTATGGACAACACCTCATGCACCACACAATCAAGAGGGCTCTTTCTGTTCAGATTTACAGCTTTAGAAACCTGATGAAGGGTCATCATAAAATAAACTTTAATTAAAAAAATATTCCTGCTACAGAGGAAAAGAAATGGAATTAAAGCATACTTCTACTCAGAAGCCATGCAAACAAGAATAATAGAGTAAGCTATTTCAAGTGTTAATTTTTTTCCTACTTGAAATTCTGAATCCATTATTTCATTCATAAAATATGAGGAAAAAAGAAAAACTTTTTCAAAATCCTCGCCTCCAAAGCACAACTTGATTTCACCCTCTCCAGGACAGACTTGTTTGTTCTCTTAACAGTTTATGGTATCATCAATAATCTTCTCTAGCATCACAACTCCAAAAGGCATCAATTCTTGATATTTCAAGTTATCTTCACAACATGTGAAATAGTGTTATTTGAAAGTCAAGTTATATTGATTGCCAATGTATACTGACAACTCAAGGTCAATCATCACCATAAAAAAAGTGAAAAACACTTAAGACATATGCTAAAAGAGGAGAGAAAATGTAATTATAGGAAATATTCACCTAAAATCCATGAAAGCAGAAAAAGAGCAGAAGGAGAAAGCACAATAAATGAAAAAAGTAATAAAAATGACAAATATTAATTAAAACCCTATCATTAATCACATTAGATAAGAATGTAAATAAAACAAGTAAATTATAGAACCTACCAGAGTGCCTTAAAAGAAAGAATATCCAAGACTCAAGTGTATGTTGCCTATAAGAAACTAGTAAGAAATAACAGAGATAAAGAACAATCTTTTCAACAAATGAGCCTCAAACTGTGTTTTTATATGGAAAAGAATGAAGGTGGATCTATATTTCAGGCCATAAGAAATAATTTACTTAAAGTGGACCAGAGTTCTAAACATAAGACCTAATATCGTATCATAAAACTCTTAGAAGAAAACCCAGAGAGGGGGATTAGGCTTTAAGGATCTAGTTTTGACAACAGATTCTTGGACATGATGCTAAAAACATGACCATATGACAATACAGGTAAATTTAAGCTTATCTAAACTAAAAATTTAAGTACAAAAATAATCTTTGTTAAAAAAGTGAAAGATCTATAGAAGCAGATAAAATAGATGGTAATCATATTATCTGATAAAAAGCCCAGAATATACTAAAATAACCTCCTAAAACTCAACAAAAAAAGAAAAACAAAACACTTTGTATTTACAAACATATAAAGTCAATCATCATTCATGAATTCCACACTTCTGAATTTCACTACTTTATAATGCTGTCAGGGGTAGGATAATATCCAATGCATTCAAGGAAGACTAGCTAATATTCAAATTTATGTACCAATGATTAAAGTAAACAATTAAAAAACTGAGAAATTTTAGTAATTTTTAGTTTGAAATTATGGAATCTTCAATCATGATACACTGATTTGGAAGCAAAGAAAGATCAGAAGTTGGATAAGATGGACTTGATGATAGAAACAACACTGGAGAATGCAAAATTTTGTATGATCAATAACTTATTCATTGAAGATATCTTTCTCACAAACATTGGCTATAAGCATGGACCTTGGTGAATGGATTGGAACATTTATTTATATTCCTTAAAACACAATCATGGCATTTCCTTATTCCTCATATGAAGAATGGCAAAAATTTTGAGTTGCTTGATGCACACAAAACTGGGTTTGAAGAAGTCAATGCTGTCCTAGAATTAAAAAAAATGTTCTCTTACTGTCTATTCAGTGTTGTGGCTTTATTGCATTTTTCCTGTGTACGTGTGTGTGTGTGTGAGAGATTTTTATGATTAAAAGGCTCTAAGTAGTGCTGAACATTCTAAACGATAAGAAAGCAGTAATAGACCTTACAGAAAACACATATGCTAGATAAACTGCATTCAGGTATGAGTTATAAAGTCATTGAGCACAAGTTCAATGTCACTGAATAATCAACAATATATATTAAACATAATATCTTTACAAAGAAACATAATCCTGAAAATGTCACAGGACAGAGTGTTTTATTCATTATATATGAAGTTGCCATAACTCTGCAAGGATTCAACAATAGAGCAACAGAAAAACAAAAAAAAGTCACGAATATATATTGAACAGATGATGAAAATATTATGACTAGGAACTAACGGACTTCTAACCCTGTAATTCCTCAGGAATATGATTCCATATTCATTGATTCTAATTCATAGACCCTAACTACTCTGAATAATGGGAATCAATTGTATACGGCACTTGTGAATATTTTATAATAATAAAAATCTATATTTATACATTCCATTTATACCAAATACAAATCAAACTGAGAAAAAATAGCATTTCTATAAACTAGAAAAATTCTAGGTTGAAAACCTTTCCAGTGATAAAGAAATGCTTAATCAAGCGTATATGGGCTATTTGTTTGAAAATGTAGTCTATCAAATCTATGTAAAAGGGCAAAAATCCTTGGAGGGAGTGGGGTGTAATTAAAAATATCTTCTGTGCGGGGAGAAGGGTGCAGCAATGAATGAATGGAATTCCCAAATCTCTGTAGATGTTCACTGAGATGAAAAATAAACAAACTAAATTAAAATAAAAATATAATAATAATAAAAACAAACCCCAAAACATCTCTAACTTTTTGTCTTCAATTTGAAGTCTTTGTTGTTTGGCATTTGCTGCCGTGGAGTAGAATTTGACTCATAGCAATAGAAAACCTGCCTGCTTCTGCACCGCCTCACAACTTCCACTGTGTTTAAACCTATTGCTGCATTCCAGTATCAATCCCTCTTATGCCTCTTCATCTCTGACAGTATAGACATCCAAGTCCTGGGATAAGTAACTACAATTCATTTTTAAGGTTTTGGTTAAGTGTTCAATTACAGACTGTGAAGCACTAAAATAAGGCCTTTAATGTGGTGTTATTTAGGAAATGATAGGTTTTATTATTCCTAATAATGGTATTATAACTGTAAATTCCACATCAGATATAGCTTATCTACCCATACTTTAAGCCAGAATTTGTTTTATGGCATCTGTATGCTTGCTTGTTTTATAATTTGCTCTTATAGGTACATCACTTGTACGTCATTTTTACTGTACTGGACGGAGGCAGTAGTGGCTTGAAAGTTACCGTGTGCTGTGCTGCTAGTTTTATCATTTGTGTATGATTTAACATTTGTGTATGTATATTCTAGGTTGTTGATAGTTTCCTCTTAGAGACACAGCACTTACCTGTCAGTATGGTACACCGGAATGACTTAGTGTTACTCTGATGGTCAAGGCTTTCTTATTTAAAAGAACTACAGGGTCTCCCATGTTGGGCTACTTGCAGGGTAGATTACAAACTAATAAGCATGATTGAGTATCCAGTAATAAAATTAAATCCTATTAAGAACAGAAAAAACATTGCTAGATATGTTGTTGTTTGTTATGTGCAGTCGTTTGTGACTCATAGTGACCATATGTACAACAGTCCTAAACTCTGCTCCATCCTCTACCAACTTACTACTTCTGATACACCTACACCCAGTACCCCAGTCACTAAATCAATCCATCTCATTGAGGGTCTTCCTCTCTTATGCTGTCCTTCCACACTCCCAAGTGTGATGTCCCTCTCCAAGGACTGACCCTTCTTTGCAATATGTCCAAAGTATGTCAGACAAAGCCTCAGAATCCTTGCCTCCAAGGAGCAGCCTGGTTTCACCCCCTTCAGAATGAACCTGTATGTTTTCCTAGCAGTCCATGGTATATTCAATACTCTTCTCCAGCACCATAGCTCAAAAGCATCAATTGTCTTTCTATCATCCCTAGTCATAGTCCAGCTTTTTTACGCATAGCAAGTATTTGAAAACATTATGGCCTGAATCAGAATCACCTCAGTCTTCACTCTTCAGTACTTTGGAAAGATCTCTGACAGCAAACTTTCCCAGTGCAATTCATCTTTTGATTACCTGGCTGCTGGTATCAAGAGTGTTGATAGTGGAGCCAAGCATACTAAAGCTTTTAACAATCTCTATCTCTTCATTGTCTATCATTATACTACCAATCAGCCCAGTAGGTAGAATCTTTATTTTATAGGACCCAGATAAGTAGTCATTCAAAATTAGTAGAAACAGCTACAAACAACCAATAATTATTTGGAACACAAAATGTGCAAAGTATGAATGTAGGAAAAATGGAAGATGAAATTTAT
>NW_006399760.1:33970896-33974741 GCF_000299155.1 Elephantulus edwardii
ATGAAAAATAAACAAACTAAATTAAAATAAAAATATAATAATAAAATATCTTCTGTGTAGTGAAATAAAATGGTTCATCTATTCACCTGAAATAAAGCTTAATATAAATTTTGCTCACACTGCCTCTGAACACCCACTGGAGGGTCAGCTGTGGTTTGGTTCTGCCTCGAGGGCACACAACAACAAACTTCAAGTTAGAGAAAGTTATGATGTTCTATAAGTCTTTTAGAATTCCATCCTGTAAATGATTGGCCTTTGTATATATCTAGGCTAGTTAAAAGATTGGTAAACATTTTGGGTCTTGGAAACAAATTTAGGGGCAAAATTCATAGCATTTGTATGATGTGAAACCTAAAATTAAGACTCAATAATATGTGCTGTTTTGATATCTGCTAAAGTCCTTTAAAGATATAACTGTAAGTTCTCTTACTCGCTCTGTGGACAAGTCCTTGAGTCAAACTTTAAAATAAAAATCTTACTTTAAAAGAAAATCTTAACTTTATCAAAAGGATTAGGACTACTTTCTGCTTATCCTTGAGTGAGAAGTTTGGGGTTTTTGGCCAGCTGAAGGAATTTTTTTAAAAAGCCACCCGCATCCTACCACAGGAAACTGGGAACTTCTACCCTATAGGTAATACAAATCTTGCCTTCCATAACTTCTTTGTTTCATGATTTCAAGGAACTACCTCCATGTTGCATTGTATGGCAGATGATGTCCACCTCTCCTGAGCTGTTTTTGTGACTAATAAATTACTGTCAATCTCATCTATCCAGTTTAAGGTGTTATGTGTGTGAGTACAATGTAATTAAAATAACTGGTATCAATTTCAGGGAGCTCTGGTGGCCTACTGGTAAGAAGTTGTACTGCCAACCCAAAGGCATGTGGTTCAAATCAACCAGTTGTTCTGTGGGAGAACCATGAGCAATCTCCTCCCATGTGATTTACTGCCTCTGAAAAACCCCTGGAGGGGGAGCTATGACTTGGCTCTGACTCCAAGGTACTTAACAATTTAATCATATTATACTATGTATTTCTTCACTCCAACATGGATCTATTTTCCTGAAAGCTTTGTATGTATTCATAGATATTAATATGAAAGACTCCAAGGAAAAAGCGCTATAGCTGTACTGCACTACTCTTTTCCCTTGATAAAATTCAGAAAAAGCAAAGGAATCATATGTTTTAAAAGTAGGCATTTTCAATGGGTCTACAGAGGTAATAAGGAATTTTATGCAGGGTTCTATAAAATACTATAGATAAAATAGTATGAATGCAAACTACTACCAGGATATCCTTCTAAAATAGAATTTTTTGAAAGTATACTCACCACATGGATTGATTGTAGAGCTAAGTGAAGCAGCTCCAGTGGAAAGGCCGCCTTTAGAAACTGCTGAAGCCACAGAAGGTGTAGAAGATGTACTTGGTGTGGTAGAGGAGGCTGTTGAGGATGGTAACCTTTCTCCAGACTCCATGTCTAGAAGAAGGAAAACAAATGTTATTTTCAATACAAGACAGTGAATACTATTCAACAGTATAAGGCTTGTTTAAACTTGGCAAACTCTTCAGATATACTAAAGCATAAAAAATTTAAACACTAATTTAGAAAACTAATGTTGGGTAATAAAATCCACTTCTCATAAACAAGTAGTCTTTTAAAAACAAAATAAATTAATAGATATTTGAATATCGTTATTTCACACAAATTTATGTAACCACATTTAAGGGAAACATTCTTCTTAAATGTATTCATCTACTCATCATCTATTCACTTACAAAATAATATCATTATTATATTAGTAAAGGAAGAAAATATTAAGAAAATTCATCCAAATGGCAGCAGTTGAATCAAATGTAACCCTGCCTTCCAAACTCAGGGATTTATTTATTTGGCTGAGTATTTTAAGTATGCAAAAATTGGTGTTATCTCAATTCAGAGAATCCCTTGTTAAAATGGCAAACCTATTTCAGAACTTTTACTAAAATCAAGTTTGAATTATCTCAAATTAGTGCAACACATTTGTAAATACAAATTAATTTATAAATATCTAGTATGCTTTGATTATATTGCCAATAATTTATGTTGTTGTTGTCATTTTTGTGTATCCTCTAGTCAGAGCTGACCCATTGCTGACCCTGTCATGGGTTTCCAAAAGGTGTCAATCACAAAGGAAGAGACTATCCATTCTTTTCCTGAGGAGCATCTTATGGACATAAACTAGGTGATTTGGTTTGGTAGTGGAACTCCTCATCAGTAGGCCACCAGAGCGCCCTAATAATTTGTGGTGATGTTAAAAAATGAGAACATAATTATTTTCAAACTCTATGCATTCGCTGTTCCCACAATAAAAGACTAAAATCATGATTACTACATTCAAATCATTATAAATTTCTTTTTATATAAGGAAACTACATATTCTAACTGTTTTAAGAAATATACAATCTCCTGGAAGGAACAAACACAAAGAAGCTTCTTGCCTATAAATTACCTTAAGATCTATCTCAAATCAATTTTCACTATTTAAGTAATATAACGAATAAAATATTTTTGTAATTTCTGAGTGGAAATTTATAGTTCCCCAAATTACTATATATATGCTATTAAAAAGTTTTATTTAATCTTAAAATTTTCTTTTAAGACATTGATGAATTAAAAATAAATAGTAGGCCATAAATATTAGGTGAATTCTTATGGGATCTACAGTTTTATATAACATAGGTAAGTATGGTAAAGGTAATCTCATTTTGCTAACAGTTGTTGACTGCCTTCAAGTCAAGCATGACTCATAGCAACCCTATGAACAAAAAGGCCTGAAGCCCTTCTCCAACTATTGGCATTTATTGAAGTTCATAGAGTTTCTGGAGGTATGTTATTTAGAAAATGGATACCACTCCTGATTCCAAACATGGCATATTAGTAGGATCATTTCAGTGAGTTTTACAATCAATAAAAGTCAAAGATGACTTTTCTACATATTTTGACATTGCTTTCAATCACCTCTATAGATGACTGTATTGCTAAAATTATTATATTCTCATTATTAAGGAATTATTCGTACTCTTCATTGGTATTCATCATGGGGAACATGTATTTACTAATGACGGCTGTATGAAACTGATATTAAAAAGGCAAATTAAGGGTCACCAAGTAGTCACTATATGGCTGTCTGCTAGTGTGATATTAAGAGTTTCATGTTGAAAATAGCTTCCTTGGCCATTTGCCATGTGGATGGGGGGATACATATATACAGCGTGTGTTAGCCTATCCACAAAAGGACTGGGTAATCTTGCCATTACATTAAGTGGATCCAGTGTTGGAATGAGAAAACCTCACCACTAGCAAAGAAGACACAAGAGAGTGCAACACATACTTCGGGGCTAGAGATGCTTGCATCATTAGACCAAGGTCTATGGAAGCAGCAGCCATAGCAGCCACAGCAGAGAACCAGAGACCTGACGTGAGACAGAGGGGAGCTTGGGACTGATACCTCATGAAGTGGAGCGAGGAGCATTTACCCAACTTTGTTGGAAGACAGAGTGGGAGCATCATAATTGGCAGGACTAAGAGCTTTGTAACACTGGCCTAAAGCCATGAAGCTAAGGCCCCATGAGGACACTCTGGAAACTGTCATCATTGAAAAACTGTATCCTGTTAATGTCCCTAATATATCCCACAACTGTATGCTTCTGTGAGTTATGGACCCAGTAAGATTGGAACTGGAGTTAGTGGAAAGAGGTGGGGGACATGTATGACCACATGAGAATTGATATTTTTTTTTCATATTTTTTTTTCTATAATTATATTTTATTAATTTTCATAAACATTTACAGAGATTTTGGGCTTCCA
>NW_006399760.1:33976006-33986714 GCF_000299155.1 Elephantulus edwardii
GAATACTTTTTCCCAGTCAGTGGCTTCCCTTTTTACCCTACTGGAGAAGTTTTTGGATGCGCATAGCTGTGGAGGTTGTTGTGGGTGACAGTTCTCCCTTGTGGAGCTGGGGAAAGTCAGATTTGGCCTTCTGAGTGACTTCTGATCTTTTTACAGCCTAGATCTCACCTGCCCTTCTGAAATCTACACGAGAATAAGGAGTCCACAGGTGGCACAAATGGTTAAGTGCTAGATGGCTAACCAAGACAAGCAGCTGGCAATTCAAATCTACTCAAAGGTGCCCAGAAGTCAAAGGTGGAGGATGAACTGGAAAACCAAGGAACTTGTGACTTTAAATTGTGCTGGAAAGGAATACAGAGCATATACCATGGACTACCCAAAGATCAAACAAATCTGTCTTGAAAGTAATACAGCCAGAATGCTCTTTAGAAGCAAGAATACTGGACATATTATCAGGAAGAAATAGTCTCTGAAGAAGCACATCATACTTGGGAAAGCAAGTCAGTGAAGACGACTCTCAACGAGATGGTCTGCCAGGGTGTCTGTAATAATGATTTTAAGCACAGCATAGAATTATGAGGATAGCACAGGAAAGGCATTTCTGTTCAACTACCACTACTGACCTTCTAATCAGGGCCACAAAAGACCGACTTAGTGTAATGGGAGAAAAATGTAGAACAGAAGCTCAAATTTTAAAAAGAAAATAAAAACAAAAGAGATCGACTAGACTGAAACTTGAAGATGTCCTGAGAGCCCAAGACGCTCTTCAACATTCAAATGGAAATCAATCCTGAAGTTACCTTGCAGCTAAGTAACAGATGATCTCAAAAAGCAATGAACATTACTCATAAGCATTGCACTCCTTTTTTTAAAAAAAAACAACACCTGTTTATGAAACCACAAAGTTAACAATTACGTTAAAACTGAGATAAGAATATAAACAGCAAGGAAACATAATTGAGGCAAATAGAACAGCTCAAACAGAAATACTGAGAATGTTTATGTATTGTGAAGAAATGATGTGACTGAACAACTTGTACAGAAATTACTGAATAGGTGTGTGGTGTATGTACCATTAATAATTTAGTAATTATTTTAATAAAGAAGTATAATTGTTAACATTAGAGGAAAATTAATGAAGGTACAAATAAACTCTCTGAACTAAGTTCATGGTGGTAGTTTTAGGGATTTTTTAGCTTGATGGTGTTATATAAATTAATCATTATTGATTTATAACCATCATTACTTTCTCAGGTCCCTAAAGGATCTTTCCTAATTCCTTCACCTCCTCCCTCCAACCACCAAACTTCTATGTGTGATTACCCCTTCTTACTCTTAGCCACACTTTTTCCTCCCTTCCCTCCTTGGATTTCATACAAATCTTACTAAGTATTCTATTTTTATAATAATCATCTTATGGAGTATTTATCCTTAGGAGACTGAGTTGGTTCACTTAGCACAATGCTCTCCAGTTTCCTTCATGTTATGCAGTATTTTTCCAAATTGTTGCTCCTGCATACTGCACAGTATTCCATTGCATGAATGTACCACAATTTCTCCATCCAGTCTATTTGTTGATGGACATCTGGGCTATTTCCACGTTCTTGAGATTGTGAATAAAGATGCTATGAACTTTGATATAAAAATTTGCATTTGTGTCTCAGTTCTAATTTCCTTGGGGTATATTTCTAGCAGTAGAATAGCTGGTCATACAGAATTTGTATGTTTAACTTTTTAAGGAAACACAAATTGCCTTCCAGAGTGGCTGTACCATTTTACAAGCCCACCAACAGTGTAAGAGAGTTCCAATCTTTCCACATCCTCTCCAACATTTATTGCTTTCTGTAATGTTAAACTTTGTCACTGCTGCTTGGGTGAGATAGTATCTCATTGTGGTTTTGATACAAGGCGTACATAAGGAAAAGACTGAGAACTATTAATACATGGGAAAAGTATGGCAAGAGTTTTCACAAAGGAAGACATTCAGGTCAACAGACACATAAAGAAATGTTTAAAATCAGTGGCAATCAGAGAGATGCAAATCAAAACTATTTTATGTTTAAAATTATTCATAAATAAAAAGTTTTGAAAGTACACATAGAAGCACTAATAAAACAAAACATAAGCATTGAATCTTAGACAATAATCTTAAACCTTAAAGGTTTTTGTGTCATGTAGCTATTATGTGGGTTCAAAACTTTGTCTAGACTTTATTAGCCATGACCAAGTATAAATTATATAAATTCTTTGAAACTTCTTTCTTCTCGTAAATATTATTAATATAATCGGGACTTTAATAGTCTAGGGGTAAGAAGCTGGGCTGCAATTCCAATCTACTAGTTGCTCAGTGGGAGAAGCTTCCAATTCAATAGCACTAAAGCACAGCATTATGAATACAGAGACGACAGGATTAAACAAGATGATACTTGAAGAGTTCTATTACGTAGCACTGAATAATTGTCAACTGTTATTTCTAATGAGTAAATTACTTTGTGAATAATTATTAATACTTATATGTGGTCCTGGTGGCCCAGTAGCAAGAATCAGGGCTCAAATCACAAAGGCACAAGGTTCAAATCCACTAGCTGCTGAACAGGAAAGGATAAGAAATCTCCTCTTGTGCAATTCACTGCCTCTGAAAATCCATGGGAGGGTCAGCTACGTGTTGGTTCTGACTCGGTGGTCTACAACAACAACAACATGTGTGTCAATAAAGGAAACCTTAAGGTGTTTTTATTTTATTTATACCAATGTGGATATTTAAGTTAAACCTATTTATTATTAGCATACATGTGAGTTATATCTATTTATGTTATGTTTGAGTACTGTCAAGATAACTGCCCATCTCTCTCCCACTGAGCAGCTGGTGGATTAGAACTGCATGCATTTGGGTTAATAGTGCAACTCCTTATGACTAAACTACCAAAGGAGTTGGCATGTCATTTTAATTTTTAGCCAGAAAGATTTTATGTTAAGAAATAAAAATCTAGAAAATTTCTCTTAACTTTAATCAATAGTAAAGGTATTTTCCTGTAAAATCTTTCAAAAGTAAAGTGGAATACAAATACAGGTAAAACATGGAATGAGAGAGAGAGAAGGATAAAAATTAGTAAATATATTTAAAATGTTAATTTTCAGATGACAAATCTACTACTGACACATAAGGTGTTACTCATTATTCAAGCCTACTACTAAAAAAACAATGAAACTCATTTTTACAGATCATTTTAAAATGCATTCATTTGTTTATAAAAGTTGGAAGTATCCAAGAGCCATCTATATCCAGCTTTCTGTTACATCACTTCATTTATAGCTTATAACTACACTTCTGTACAAGCCTATTGTTCAGGTATGTTAAGACTATCACAGTCACCTCTGGTTCTGAATAACCACAAATCACCTATTTGTTTTGGTAAAACTAGTCCAGGATACCACAAGATCAGAATTAATAGGCTATAATAATATTAACTCCCAAATCTTCAAAAACTCAAGTAATCCATCAACACACACACACACACACACACACACACACACACACACACTTACTTATGCTAATGTGTATTAGCATAAGGCTAAGTGTTGCTGATGTAGAAGTCCACAATTCTTTATATAAATTTAACCAGTTAGGATACAGATTACTACAGTTGCAAATGAACATAAAATTCTACAGTGAAAAAGATATTTGATGTTAACAAAGCTGAAAAATGAAAAGAAGATAATGGATTGTAAATGTGTTTCCAATGGTTCTCAAAAAAGGGATTATTTCCAAAGATACATTTTACCTCTTACCTCGCAATGTTTTACATAAATTTAAAAATATTTTTATTAGAAATATATGCACTGCTTATGGCAAAATGCTGAATTAGCAGTACACTTCTTTTTACCATTCAAAAATAATCTTAAAAATGCCACTCATAGAGGATAGGATTTTTAAAACTCTTTAGAGTGACATCCTCATTATAGCATGTTGTGTACCCTTAAACAAGTCTTGACTTGGTCTCTCCATCTGTTACATGAGAGAGTTCAAAAAAATACATGCTGCAGAATCTACCTGTTAGAGCTCTCTGTATTTTAAATGTACAAGAATAGCAAAAATCATGGACCAATAATGAGAGACTTGCAACTCTCTGTTGTTTCTCTATTATCTGCAAAAAATACTTCTTTTGTAACTTAAAAAAGTAAAAGAGTGGAAACAAAGTAATTATAGTGAAATACACAAATATATCTTGCTATTTTAAAAATTTTGAAGCATAAATTTCAGGGATATTAATTACATAGACTGTGAAATGCAACAATCCCTATTAACTATTTTCAAAAGTTTATCATCATCTCAGACACAACTATCTACATCTGAAGCAATAATTTTCCATTCCTTCATCCTCCCAGCTTCTGATCACCTCTGGTAAAAAAAAAAACAAACCACAACAAAACAAAGAAATATCTATCTATCTGTCTATCTACCTATCTATCTATCTAGTGGTCTAAAGATAAGGAGTCTTGATAAGGATTCTTTCCATTTCAATCCACCAGTTGCTCTGCAGGGGAAAGAAAGGCAATCTCCT
Organism: Elephantulus edwardii; assembly: GCF_000299155.1. Taxonomy (NCBI): domain Eukaryota; kingdom Metazoa; phylum Chordata; class Mammalia; order Macroscelidea; family Macroscelididae; genus Elephantulus; species Elephantulus edwardii. Next base: position 33,980,569 of record NW_006399760.1, read on the forward strand.
CCTGTGCAATTTACAGACTCAGAAAATTCACTGGAGGGTCAGCTATAAGCTGGTTCCAAGTTGACAGCACATAACAGTAACTACATGTGAATACAATTTCTTTCATTTACCTTAATATTGTCTTGGTTTATCTAGCCCATAACATGTATCAGATCTATATTCCTCTTTATTGCTAAATAATGCCCTACAGTAGGTATGTAGCATCTTTTGTTTATAAATTTATCTGCTGATAGACATTTGGTCTGTTTTCCACTTTTTTTTTTTTACTACTATGAACAAAGTTGCAATGAACACTGATGGAAAAGTATTTGCATGAATTTCTGCTTTCAAGACTTCATTAGCAAACCTTGGAGTGCTGGTTGCTAAAGCAATTCTAGGTGAGGTCTCGTGGCCTAATGGGTATGGAGTTAGGTTGCCAACCCACATGACAGTCTGAACCTACCAGGTTTTCTTGGGGAAGAATATGAGCAATTTTATCCCATGCAATTTATAGTCTTTGAAAACCCACTGGTGTTTTCAGCTCAACTCAACCCAACAAAATGGCAATGACTGCCCATTTTAACTTTTCTCAGAAACCACCAAACTGTTTTCCAAAAGACATAGTCTAAAAGTATTATATTTTAGGGCATTATTTTTATCGTAGGAGTATGCAATGAGGGTTGTAGAGTGGATTATATTTGGGGGTAGGGGGTGGGGTTTGGGGAGGTGCGGGGGGGGATTGTGTACCAATGAGGGAGTTTTTCTTTTGCTTTTCAAGACGAGGAGCAAATGGGGGGGTAGGGGGGAGGGGTTTGTGCGGGGAGAAGGGTGCAACAATGAATGAATGAAATTCCAAAATCTCTGTAGATGTTCATTGAAATGAAAAAGAAACAACCTAAATTTAAAAAAAAAAAAAGACATGTGTCATTTTACATTCCTACCAGCGGAAAGTTCAGTGTATACATATACTGTCCAATACTTCTTATTTTTTGGATAATATGCATAAAAACACAATGTTAATAAAGAAGTCCAAGCTGTACTGAAGTCACGGGTTAAAAATAAGGTCCCAGGAATTGATGGGATACTAAATGACATGTTTTCACTAACAGATGCACCCATGAATGTGCTTGAAGTTGTGCCAAGAATCTGGAAGACTCTTGGCCAAATGACTGGAAGACAGCCATTATCTGTTAGCATTGCCAAGAAAGGTGATCCAACAAAAGGTAGAAATTAAACAATATCATTAACTTCACATTCAAGTAGAACCTTACTAAGTATTCTTTTTAAATTACTGGAATAGTACAGTGACAAGGAACTCTCAAAAATTAAAGCTGGTTTTAGACAAGATTGTGGCACCATAGATAATCATTGCTGATGCCAGATGGACCTGGGCTGAAAGCAGAATATCAGAAGGATTTGTGTTTTATTGACTATGCAAAGGCATTTACTATGTGGATCACAATAAGTTACAGCTAAGATTGAGAAGAATGGGAATCTACACCTAGACCAAGAAGCTGTTGTCTGAACAAAGCAAGGAAACACTATATGGTTTAAACTCAGGGTAAGTGTGTGCCAAAGTTAATCCTTTCTCCATACATTCAATTTGTATGCTCAACAACTCATTTGGGACCTTGACTTTATGAATAGGAATGTGGCATCAGGCTAGGAGGAAGACTCATCAACAACTTGCATTATGCAGATGGCACAACCTTACTTCCTGCAAGTAAGAAAACCCGAAGTATGTTCTGCAGAAGTTCAAAGACTACAGCCTTCCATATGGGTTACATCTCATCAGATATACAAAATCCTCACAACTAGGTCAACAGGTATCATCATGATTGATTACAATTTTCAATGATTCCATCTTACTCAGATTGACACCCTTGGTACCAGCAGTCAAGAAAGAAAAGACTCTTTACACTAGGAAAATCTGCTGTCAAGGACCTTTTCAAACTTCTAAGGAGCAATGTTGTCAGTTTAAAGACTAAAGTGAGCTTTCCATGGTATTTTCAAATATTTGCTATGCATCTGAAAGTTGAACAATGACTAAGAATGATAGAAGAATTATTAATGCCTTTTGAGTTGTGATGCTGGAGAGGAGTATTGAGTATCTGAGGGATTTTCAAAGAATAAATACGTCTTGGAAAAGCATAAATGGGGTGCTCCTTCGCGGCAAGGATGGTGAAACTTTGTCTCAAATATGGGTTGTTAACATGTTGTTAGGAGAAGTCAGTCTTGGAAAAAGACACCATGTTTGGTAAGGTAGAGAGAGGAAAATCCTCAACCATATGGCTCACTGTGTCAGTACACAAGGAACTCTAAGAAAGGACTAAAAGTCAGAGATTATGGGGATGGTACAGGACAGTAAGATCAAAATCCTTACTCGGGTTATCAATTTGCTATTCATAGTATCGTTATGGGATGCAGCATCTACCTACAACAATAGATATTAAATTTTATCTCACTGTAGTTTTGATGTCCATTGCTCACATAGATAAAATGTTAAGAATGTGAGAAGCTGCACTGACAACTCAAAGGCCAGTGGTTGGAATACACCAGCTGCTTCAAGGAAGTAAAATAGGTAATCTCCTATATATGTTACAGCCTCTGCAAATGTACTGGAAGGTCTGCTATGAGTTAGTTCTGACTAGATGGCAATGAGTTGAGTTTAGTTTATTAGCCATTTAAAGAAATGTCTGTATCTTTGGAGAAATAACTATCCCTTGGCTCATGTTTAATTGGGTTATTTTGGTGAGGTTTTTTTTGTTTTGTTTTTTTAGTTCTAGGCACTATATATTAAACCTTTATTAAATATTTTCTTGTCTCTTCTCTCTTTACAAAAGCCTGTCATGAAAAAAGTTTTTATTTTGATGAAATTGATTTATGTATTTTTGTCTCCTGTCTGCCTATACTTTTGATGTCATATCTTAGAATTCTTTATCAAAACATATTGAAGTTCACTTCTCCCTTTCACCTAAGAGTTTTGTGGTTTTAATCCCTATATTGACCCACTTTGGGCTGATTTTCATTGATGTTGTGTAAAGTGTTCTAACCTCATTCTTTGGCATTTTGTGAGATAGTCTTCCTATACCATTTACTGAAAATACTAATCTTTCCACTTAGCTCTCCCACTTAATATTTACCATAAATATATGAGATCTTTCTGGACTCTTAGTATTGTATTTTAAGTTTCTATGTCTATTGTTATACCTGTAGAATAATCTTTTTACTGCTGTAGCTTTACATTTTGTTTTCAAATGTGGAAATGATTCCCCTCCCCCCCTTTTTAAAATTACTATTTTGGCAATATTGCCATTTCATATGATTTTGAGAACTGGCTTTTTCATTTTTACTACAATACCCTCTTTGAATTCTGAGAAGGATTGTGTTGAATCTGTCCAATGCTTTTGGTAGTAGTAGGATCTCAACAATATTGTTTCAATTTATAAGGCAAACCAAAAGACCCATTGCTGTTGAGCTGAATCCAACTCACTGTGATGTTCCATCGAGGTTTTGAGGCTTTAAATCTTTAAGGGAGAAGAACTCCCTATGCACTCTGCAGAGCAGCTGGTAGACTCAACAGTCAATCTTTCTGTTAACAGTGCAATATGGTACACATTATGCCAATACAGCTCCTTAATTCATGCACAAGGCTATATTTTTTCACTTTTTATAACTTTTTTATTGTCCCTGTTGAGAGGGTACTAGTGAAATTTCATGGAGATAGGCTATATAAACATTCTAAACTGCAAAGGGCAACCTTTACCAAGAGTGAATGATCTGACCCAAAATGTCAACATTGAAAAAATTCTGACTAAGGTATCATAACCTTGATCACTTAGGATTTAGTTGACCAAATATCTGTTAGGTATTAATTCTTCATAACCATAATTGAATTATGATATGCATTAAATACACTGTAATAGTGCTTAGCCATACTGAGTAACAAAACATTTACTGTATTTTAACTGATGTGATATTTATTAGTTCATTCTTAGAAAAGACAAAATCAGAATTCACAAAAATTATGAGACTACAACACCTTTCCCTGCATTATGATTTCATGTATTAAAAAAAGTCCATTGATTAACTCTTAAAAATAATATGGTTCAAATTCAAATACATCAACGGTTCCTTTTTGTGCAATCACAGTTTATGAACACTGACAGCTGGCAGGTGTAAACCTGAACAGGTGCGAATAGGACAGGGCAAGAAATTTTGGCTGAGAAACGTAACCATGATCAGCAACCTGTGCTTCGGTTGCAGAAATCCTTTAAAATTCAAATTATAGAATAGCCTGAAGATTCAGAGAGCACTCATAAAAAGAAATTTCCATGTTTTCCTGGAAAAAGATTGCTTAAAGACTATTTTTATTTGTGGCAAACATAGTAAAAAGTTCTCTGTGGGAGATCTGAGAGCACAAATGCAGATTTGGTCAACTCTCACTTTTCAAAGTAAAAGTGAAAAATAAAATAGGGAGAAATAGGAGGAAACAGTCACTATGCTGTTTCTTCATTGAGTAGAACCATTTATCGTAAACAGAGCTTTAGAACTCCACTGTCTTCTAAGCATTCTGACAAAGACTTTGAAAGAAATATCTCTTTAGATATGTTCCAGACAATTAAACATTTAGACAGAGTACTTTAAGACATTAAACAAAAACTAAGTAACACATAATAATTTTTCCATTAAAAAGAAATATGACATGAAGAAGAAATACCTTAATAAGCAATAAGAAAAATTATCTGAATAAAAGAAAATTATTCTATTTGTAAAATTTTTATTTACATGTTAAGTAACAATCATTTCAAGGCAATAAATACAGTACACTGTAATTTAATTTAAAATATTAATATCTAAAATGGATAGATTTCTTTTAAGTCATGGGATACATTTTAACTGTCTCTGTAAACAGTCAGACAATTACATGCTGAATATCTAGTGGCCAAGAGAGCTGTGGTGGCTTTATGTAAGGAATTGTGTTGCCAATCAAAAGATATGGGGTTCGAATCTACCAGCTGCTCTGTGGAAGAAAAGGGGAAATAAACTCCCATGCAACTCATTGCCTCTGAAATTCCACTGGCGAGTCAACTATGAGTTGGTTCTGACTCAATGGTACAAAATAACAGAATCTGGTGGCTGCATGGTATGGAATTGCACCGCCAAACAATGGCATATGGCTCAAATCCACCAACTGTTCTCTGAGAAGATGGGCAAACACTTTCTGTGCAATTTGCAGCCTCTGAACACATGCTGGTGGCTCAGTTGGGTTGGTTCTAATTTGCTGGCACACAAGAGCAATCGGGAAGAGGTGTGTAGTGAGGTTTTATGTGCTCCGAGATACTATCTCCACAAAGTCTCTAACCTTGGTAAATAGTAATTTCGATGGAAAAATTGTAAAGTTGAATTAAACTAGTCCTTAAGTAGTTTCATACACTGGCCACAATGAGGGCCAAATAAACCCACACACAATATTTGTATATATACTAATCTAATTCCAGTTTTCCCTTATTATTCTTCCCATTATCCATGTTTCTATCTCAAAATGGTCAGAGCTCAAAACAGTAAATTGTAGATTTGTTAAGTATTTTAAATATTTTTCTTATATATATTCATGAGACCTGATGAGAAAATTATCCAGCAGTAAGTGGAAAAGCATTGATTTTCATATGGCTCAGTAAATAATCTACTCTATAAAGAAATACTCTGTGGAGGATCCTTTTCCAGCTTTACAATGAGTTATCTAGGGAGTTCTGGTGGTCTAGTGGTAAGAAACTGTACTGCAATCCCAAAGGCATGTCGTTTGACTCCACCAGTTGTTCCACGGGAGGATGGACCTCCGCTTGTGCAATTTACTCTCTCTAAAAACCTGCTGAGAGTCAGCTATGGGTTGGTTTTGAGTCACTGGAAAATGAATACAATATCTGTAGGGAAGAAGTAATTCTAAAGTTTGTTGTTGTTCTTGTTATGTGCCGTCGAGTCGTTTGTGACTCATAGCGACCCTACGCACAACAGCCCTAAACCCTGCTCTAGCCTGCGCCAAACACACTGCCTCTGACACGCCCATGCCGATTACCCCAGTCACCGAATCAATCCATCTCATAGAGGGTCTTCCCCTCCTGCGCTGTCCCTCCACCCTCCCAAGCATGATGTCCCTCTCCAAGGAC
>NW_006399760.1:33989762-34000741 GCF_000299155.1 Elephantulus edwardii
AAGGAAGGAAGGAAAAACAAAAAACCCCAGCAAAGAACAAACTTAAAGCTTTCCTTACCTAAGAAATACAACTAAAATTTACAGGACTAAGATATTTCCAGATGTCAACAAAGGTCAAAAGCATAAGTGTTTGTTAAAAAAAATAAATAAATAAGAAGATCTGTGAAATTCACACATTTAGAAGCCCAGGAAACAAAGAACACACGTATACCATACCTAATGAACTATAACAAAAGACTCTCTCTCATGAGTGGTGGAGGATCAGAACCAACATAACAAAGACATCCTTTTAAACAACAAAATGAAGGTTGTTTTATTGCTGTGTACCACTGAGTTGGAACGAACCCATAGCTGACCCTCCAGTGGGGACTGAGAAGCTCTTAATAGCACAGAAGGAGATTCCGCATCCTTCACCCATGGAGCAGCTGGTGGATTCAAACGTCGTGCCTTTGGGATTGCAGTGCAGCTTCTTGCAACTAGGCTACCAGACCTCCCAAAATGAGGGTAAGGGGTTTCAAATACCATAAAAAAAAATACAGTTCTTAAATTTACATGTTATAATATCTTGGTAACTAACATTAGGGGTGACATTCTAATGATATCATTCTTTTGGAAAAAAAAACCCTTCGATAACATTTATCGGAGATAATGGAGTTGGCACAGGCTGAAGCATTGTTTAGGACTCTTGTACATAGGTTCACTATGAGTCGCAAAGAACTCGGCACATAACAACAACAAATTATATTTTCGTTTGCTTGGCTCCACAATCAACATTTGGCACCAGCAGCCAGGAAATGAAAAAAGAATTGCATTGGGAAAAATCTGCTGTCCGAGACCTCTCCAGAGTATTGAACAGCAATGAAGTCAGCCTGGAGACTAAGGTGCACCTGATACAGGCCAAAGACTTTGTAATTATTTATTATGCATCAGAGAACTGGACAATGATTATAAATGATAGAAAGAAAAGCAATGCCTTTGTGCTGTGGTGCTCGAGAAGAGTACTGAATATACCATAGACTGCAAAGAGAACAAACAGATTCAGTCTAGAGAAGATGAGACCAGGCTGCTCCTTGCAGGCAAGGATTCTGAAGCTTCATCTGACATGCTTTCGACATGTTGCAAGGTGGGACCAAGTCCCTGGAGAGGGATGTCATGCTTTGGAGGGTGGAAGGACAGGGCAAAAGAGGAACATCCTCAATGAGATGGCTTGATTCAGTGACTGGCGTAATGGGGTAAGATGTGGCAGAGACAATAAATTGGCACCTTCTATATTTTATCCGATGATATTTTATCCCATTATTTTGTTAAAATTCAGGGATCTGGAAAGACATCCTCCAAAAGTAAAGTTAATTGATTTATTGTTTATTGATTTTTGTATTGAACTTTTTATTTAAGTAATTGTGGAGTCACACACAGGTTTGGGAAACGAGGTAGAGCCTGGGGATTCTTTATCTAGCTTCCCCCAGTGGTAATGAATTCTATAACTACAGTATGTTATTACCCTCAAGATATTGCCATTTATAAAATTCACCTAACTTGTACAGATATTTCAACAGTACTTGTATTAATATATGTGTGTATTTGTTCCCATACAGTTTTACCACAAGTGCAAGTTTTTGTATTCATGACTACAGTCAGTGCACAAAGCAATCCCATCACCGCAAGGATCATCCACGTTGGTTTTTGCCAACTTGTTGCTAATTTTCAAACTGCAGATCACATAACCTATCACACCCAAGTTGAACTCTCACTGTTATCATTTATATTTTACACTATAAATTCTAATTTTGTAGTCACAGCTTGTAAAAAAATTAAGGCCTCAGTACCTAACATCCTAAAACACTCAAACGTCTAAGTGGGAAAAAAAATCATTCAGGAGGAGTCCATTTTCTCTCCACCACTATAAACCACACAGTGAAATATACACTGAATTTATGATGGCATTTCCCCATGTACCAGATGGTTGCACTAGAAGATAATGCTTCAGTTAAAAATGTCTTCTCCACCAAAGGAACTGGAAGAGGTTTTCGGGTTTTTTAATGAAGTTTGATTTTAATTGTGATTTTATTGAAAGTTTGCAGAAAGGTTGGATTTTATTCATTGATTGTTATATATTCTCCCCCTCTTTACTTTCCCCTCCCCCAGTTTGCTTTTTTTTTTAAAATATTCATTCATTGTTGTACAATTACCTCCTTTGCCCCTCTCCAGTCCTTTCTGAAATATACCTCTTGTTCTGGACTGCTGTCATACATATAATGCCTAATCATATATTCCTTTTAAACAGTTTCTTTTTAATGCTCATCCTACCAGATTTGGTTTCTAAAAAAATAAACAGTCATTGTAGTTAAAAAAAAAATAAGATTGGCACAGGATAGAGCAGGGTTTAGGGCTGTTGTACATAGGGTCACTATGAGTCCCAAGTGACTCCATGGCACATAACAACAACAACAAAACTATATGAATATAAAGTCATAGATATGCATAAACACACACATACAAACTTTGGTAGAGTAAATACGCATATATGTAAAAATATTTACAACGTTGTAATTGAAAAAGATGTTTAAAAACATATATTTCCAGTCAATTTATTAAATTATGATACATCTCTTTAATACACTATTATACAGACAGCTCATGAAGTCAGATGATATGCTGTATCAGGTAATATGTTAAATAAAAGAGGAATATAAATTCTAAGATTTATATCACAATGTTTGTGATAAAGGGGGGGAAGAGAATATTCTTATTGCTTATCTTTTTAAGAGTATATTTCTGGAAAAGTACACAAGAAATACATAATATAGTTAATTCCGGACAAAGCAAAACTTATTTGGAATTGGCTCAAAGACCGGGAAATTATTTTTCACTCTCTTTTCATAACTCTTTCATGTTTTACCACAACAAACAAATTTTTTTTAAAGGGCTTCTACAGTTTTATCATTGCTAGAAAATACTTTGCAAAATACTCTGGAGAGTTTTAATGTACCTTTAAGTGCTTCAGAGAATTTCAAGGAGTGGAAGGTAGAGGCTATGGCTATAAGCCTCGTGCCACTACTTACATCAAAGCTCTCCTTTCATCTGTTTTTTTTAATTAGAATTCCATGTAAAAGTTGGCTTGAGGAAAGGGTCCTACTGCTTAAACAAGGCGGTTGACAGCTAGTGGACAAAAGGATATCTGCCTCATTGCAATTTTTAATAACAGGAACATTTGTCCAATTCTAGATGGGAATTGTAAATGATACAGCTTACGCTCTACTATGCCCTTTCACAATTCTACCTCCTTATACTCAGTGTTCCCTTTTGTATATTCATTTGCTAACAAGAACAACTTAATAAGACAATTAAAAAAATACTTGGCTGGCCTATAATAATTGAGAACTCACAACTAAGAGTAGGAGGCTACTACTGGGAACTGAATGAATTCACAAGACCAAAAATTGAACTAAGCCCAATTCTGTCAAATGCGTACAAAAATCTCATACAAATACCCAAGTTAGGTTTCCAAGGCTATAAATCTTAACAGGAGATTTCCTCATTATTCTCCCCCAGAAGAATAGGTCAATTGAACTGCTAAAGTAATAAATAAGCTATTAGCAGTGACTGATGAATTTACAACACTGTAGAAAAATAACTGCCTTCTTAAAAAAAATTGAAAAGCACTTCTTTCATACAACCTGTATTTATGTAACCTGTGTTTATTTTTAAATGGATGTAGCTGTCTTTTTGTATTCATTCAAAATCCTTATTACCTTTCATAATTAATCAGGGATCTTACTCTACTGGTCATTCTCTTTGTTTTCTGCACCTTAGTATGCTGAATTTTTTTCAATTATTCCCAAACTTTATAAACAGAGCACAGTTTCCTTTTGAATATTCATGTTGTTGTTGTTGTGTACCATCAGGTCAAAATAGACCCATAGCTAATCATCCCCAAGTGGGAAGCAGCTAATCGCTCAGGAGGAGACTGCCCATTCTTCTCCAGTGGAGCAGCTGGTGGCTTCAGGATTGCAGCACAGTGTTAAACTACTAGGCCACTAGAGCTCCCTTGAGTATTTATACCTTTATCAAATTCAATCTAGTTTCTGGGAGTCAGAATTCTCCTAGATCAATGAAGTTGTAAACAGCACAGGAAGATATAGCCCTTCTTTCTCTCCTGCAGTTGCTAATGGATTTGAACCACCAGAGAGGCATGGCCTTTGGGTTAGCATCGTAACTGTCTATGAACTAGGCCATTGGAACTCCTTATTTCTTTTTCTATGCTTATTTTAAAATAAACTCCCTAAAATTCTAGCACAGTGGTAAGAAGTTGTGCTGAAGTCCCTAAGGCATGTGGGTCAAGGCCACCAGTTGCTCCATGGGAGAAGGATGAACCACCTTCTCTTATGCAAGTATTTGCCTCTGAAAATCCCCAAGAGGGTTAGGTAGGGTCAATTCTGACTCTATGGTACACAACAACAGTAACATGACTTTACAGCTGGAAGCCTACAGCAAAACAATGGCATCAAAGTGCTGTAAAATCTACCCTAATGAGTTTTGCAGAAAGAAAACTAAACAGAATACTGAATTTAACTAAGATACAAATAAAATTGTTGGTAAAGATTAGTGACACTCTGATTGGAGGATTATACATAAAATGAGGATGGAGTATCATGAATTCAGGAGGTCATGAGAGGAACCCCATCTGTAAGGTGTGGACCTGAAGCTTACTATTTCCACCTAGTCATCTGAATTTTACTTTCATCATAAATGTTAAAATCTACTTAATCTCCATCTCTAAAGCTACCCTTTTGATTGATATCATCACAGTTTTCCTCTAGGTTAAGAATCCACAAACTAGGGCTTAAAGGCAAGATGCTTATGTCTATAGATAGTCTTATTTATGTACTGTGTATGGTTGCTTTTGTATTATAGCAGCTGTTTGAACTACAATGGCAGCTTTAAATATTTTGAACAGATTATATTACCTGCAAACATAAAATATTTACCATTTGACCCTTAAAACAGATTTTCCAACCTCTGCTCTGTAGATTTTTTTTTATTATTATTATTATTTTTATTTTATTCTTTTTGTGTGCGTGTACCGCCAAATCAGATCTGACTGGTACAGGAGGAGATTGCCCCTCCTTCCCCGGCAGAGCATCTGGTGGATTCGAACCGTGCACCTCTGGGATTGTAGTTGCAGCTTCTTGCCACTAGGCCACCAGAGCTCCCCTTAGATTTTTTAATAAGATTCTTAACTCACCTTACTTTTAAAGTGGTCCTAATACCTCCATTTTAAATTTCATTCTTCAGAGAACTTTTATTGAAAGATCAAATGAGATTATCCCTCTTTGTTTCTTAAAACCTTTAAATAATATTGCTATTACATTTAAGATCACATAGAAAATTATTGATAGGGTCCATAATTCCCTCCATGTACCGCTTTAGTCTCATACACAGTATGTGCTGTATTGAAAATTTTAATGTTTTGGCTAAGTGAGGTGGATGTAATATATGAAGGCCAACTATAGAAATTATATGATTATTTTTATGACATTTTTTATCAGTAAGTACTAAGAAAAGGAATTGTTTCTGTTAAATCTAGCACAACTCATAGTAACCCCATGAACTGCTCAGCCAAACCCTGCCCTATTCCTATGCGTCCTCATCTTCTCTGACACACTAGAGCTCATTGCTGAAGTCACCACATCAACTCATCTATCTCATTGGGAGTCTTCCTCTCCAGCAATCTTCTCTTTTTTTCAAAGCATGATGTCCCTTTCCAAGGAAATTAATTAGGTGAAAAATTAAAGGGAGATATATTTACTGATCCTATTATTTGCAATTTAAAATTTTGTTTATGTATTTTTAAATAATCTGGAAGGAAATAAAAACCTGTACAATTTACTGCCTCTCAAAACCCACTGTAGTGTAACAATAAATGAGTGAAAATCCAAAGTCTCTGTAAACTTTCATTAAAATTAATTAAAAAAACAAAACAAAAAACCAAACAACCTACTGTAGGGTTTGCTGTAGACCAACAATATAGATCAGAAGTGATCTAACAATTTAACTTTACTGGGGGGGGGGGGAATAGGATTATTTCTCAAATACAATATTATTTTTCCTTTTATAACAACTAGGATAACCCTTATCTATTGAGAGTATGTTTAATATTTACAGCAGGCACTAAGCAAACCTTTTCACATCATTATTTTAATTTGACCATACAACCTCCAAATATATTGCTGTTGTTGCTGCTGCGTGTTGTGTGCCATCAAGTAGGAATCAGTTCATAGCTAACCCTCCAGAGGATTTTTACAGGCAGTAAATCGCACAGGAGGAGGCTGCTGATCCATTTTCCGTGCAGCAGCTGGTGGATTCAAACCCTGTGCCTCTGGGATTGCACAGCACAACTTCTTAGCACTAGGTCACCAGAGCTCCCTATAGTGTATTGCTCTCTCAGTATATTTTACTAGTATTAGTAATTTTACAGATGATAAGCTTATATATATGGAAAACTTAAGTAACTTGTCATAGTCAAAGTGTATTAAGTGTTAAAAGACATGAATCTGGCTTCGCTCTTTATAAAACAATCATTTTATTCTAAACTGAAAACTCAAACCCACTGCCACAAACTCATATTTTTGGTGCTGTCAAACAACCCTACAAATAACAGATAATCCCGCAAATCTCCTTGTCCTACCCTATGCCATCCTCATGTCCATTGTGGCAGTCACTGACTGCGTCTATCCCTCTCATTGAGGGCCTTCTTCCATTCTGCTGACCCTCCACCTTTCCCAGCTGATGTCTCATTCCAAGGATTGGTTCTAGGTGAAAATATGCCCAAAGTGAGTGAGGTGGAGTTTCACCGTGCTTTCTTCTAAAGAGCATGCTGAAGACAGACTTGTTTGTTCTCTGGCAGTCCACAGGATATTTCGTTCTCCAATATTACAGCTTAAAGGCATCAGTACTTCTTCTATCATCCTTAGTCACTGTCCAGCTCTCAGATACACAGCAAGTGATTGAAAATACCATGGTCTGAATCAGGCATACCTTAGTCCTCAGCCTGACATCATAGCTCCTGAGTAATTAGAAGTCCCAGACTGCAGACTTCCAACACACTGCATCTCCTGATCTCTTGACTTGATGGTTCAAAGTGTGTTGATTGTAGAGCCAAGATGAAGTTTTTGACAGTTTCAATCATTTCTCCACCTACCATGATGTTGTGTATCAGTCCAGTGAGGAGAATTCTTGATGTTGAGATGTAATCCATATTGAAGGCTGTAGTCTTTGATCTTTTGCAGCAAGTTAATTCAAGTCCACCTCATTTTCAGCAAACAAGGTTGTGTCATGTGCAAAGCTCATGCCACATTCTTCTTCCTAGTGTCCTACTTCTGTAATGATTTTTTCAGTGTATGGACTGAATAGATATGGAGAGAGGATACAACACTGATACACACTTTTCCTGATTTTAAACCACGTATTGTTCCCTTGCTCACCTTTGACTACAGACTCTTAATCTAGGTGTAGGTTTTGTACGAGCACAATTGATGGATGGGCATGTTATCTGGAGAAGCTGTTCCTTGGGTAGGGCTATCACGCTTGGATAGTGAAGGGTGAGTGAAAGAGAAGAAGACCCTCAAGGAGATGGAATGATACAGTATCTGTGGTAATGGGCTCATTTCAAGGGTGAAAAGAATGGTGCAGGGTAGGTCAGAGTTCAGATCTGTTGTTCACAGGGTCACTATTTGAGTCCTACTCAATTTGACTGCACTTAACAAGAACAGTCCATAAGAAGTCATACCTTTAACTCAGAGGTCACACCACACCTCTCTGGCAGTTCAAACCCACTAGATTCCCCAGAGGAGAAAGATGAACAGTCTCTTCATGTGCATCTTAAAGCTTCAGGAACCCCAATGGAAAGCCAGCTATGAGTTTGTTCTGATGCAATGGCAATGAAGATGAGAGAGAGAGAGAGATAGAAATAGAGATAGAGGCAGAGGCAGAGGCAGAAGCAGAGGCAGAGTGAAATTTAAACCCACGCCTCTGGAATCTCATATGACTTTTTAAAAAAACTATTAAACCCACTGTCATTGAGTGGGTTCAAACTCATAATGACCCTCTAAAGGTTTTCCTAGAAATCTTTAACACAGGAAGTTGCTTATCTTTCTCTCTTGGAGCTGCCTAGTGGCTCTGAACCACCAATGACACTCAGTCTTTTGGTTACCACTGTAGGACATTACAGATTATGCTACCAAGCTCCTTCAAACAGTACATTATAAATAATTTTATTTTGTCAATTTCAGAAACTTATGTGCTTTCCTCATTAGCGAAAGATTTGTCTAAACCACAACCGAAGTTAAACTTATAAAGGTTTAGGATATTTTAATACACAAGACACAAAATAGACTATACAATTTCAAAGGTATTAATGTTAAAAATAAAGATTGAGTCACACATGGCAAAGGAAGCAGCCTTGACTGGTGGGATTGTGTTGATTTTTGTCCCCATTTTACTCTTTCTTATACTTCTCTAATTTTTTAAACTGAGAATGTGTTACTCTGCTAAGTACAGAAAAACTGTAAAGCTATAACCAGTAATAACAGAATCTTCACAATGCCATAATTAATAGAGTGACAAAGTTAATTTAAAGGTAACGTGTCACTGAAAAAAAGAAACATCCATGTGCATTGTTCAGACAGATGTTTAGAAAGGAGGTACAGAGAAAAGAAATTTGGTGTGTACATATGACCCTACTCAAGTTTTTTCTTCTTCTCCTTTTAGAACTAAAGAAGCAATCTAAAGGTTCCTCTAAAGTGCATTTTCCCCTAATCTTTCTGATTTAAGGTTAAATGTCTTTTCCTCACAAAGGCCTTCCTCTTCAAATGTAGCAATATTTAGGTGCTAATATTACAAGTGACAAGAGATGCTACCTTGTTCTCTTTTCATGTTAAAACAGGAGTGCTACTAAACTCTCTAATCAAGTGAAATAAGGAGTGCTTTTATACTCTCTTTTCAAGTGAAAAGCCATTTCCATCAAGTTGATTCTGCCTCATGGTGACTCTGTGAGTATCTGAGTATTGTGCTTCATAATGTTTTTAATATCTGAACTTTCAGAATAGTCCATTCTTTCAAGATCTCAAGGTAGACTCAAATCTTCAACAGTTCAGTTAGCACCTGAGGAAGTTAACTGTTTTTGTGACACACAGGGACTCCTATGCTTTCTTAGTTGTTGCAGTTAAGTGACGTTAAGTCAACTACGACTCATAACAACCCTATGCACATCAAAGCTGAACCTTACTCTAACTGAAATCATCTTCACAATCTCTCCAGTACTCAAGCCCATTGCTGCAGTCCCTGTGTCAGTCCATCTCATTGAGGGTCATCCTTTCCTTCTCTGACAATCCATCTTAACTCAGTAGGGTGTCTTTTTGCAAAAATTGATCCCTTCTGACACCTACACAAAGTGTGCAAGACAAAGCTTTACCATTCTTGCCCCTGAGGAAGCTCAGGTCCCACCTCTTCCAAGATAGAGTTGTTTCTTTTTTTGGCAATCCATAGTATATCCAACACTCTTCACCAACATCACATTTTATAGATTTTCCTATTCATTGTCCAATTTTCAGATGCATGGGAAGCAAACGAAAATACCATGGCTTGAATTAGGCATAGCCTAGTCTTTAAAATGACACTGTTGCTCTTCAGTATGCTGCCAATTTGCCCAATGCAACATGCCTTTTCTTTCTTGACTGCTGCTACCATGAGTGTTCATTGTGGAGCCAAGTAAAATAAAAATCATTGACCGCTTCAATCTTCATCTCCATCTATCAGAAAGTGTCGACTGGTAGAATTGTAAAGGGTGAATGTTGATATGTAACTCATATTGAAAATGTTGATATGTAACTCATATTGAAGTCTTCCATCTTCACCAATACATACTTCAAAGTCTTCATTTCCTGCAAGCAAGATCGTGTCATCTGTATAATGTAGGATGTTGATCGCTCTTCTTCCTCCAATCCTGATGCAGCATTCTTATTCATACCGTCCAACTTCTTTAATTATTTGCTCAGCATACAGACTGAATAGGAATTGCAAAAGGATATAACCCAGACACTCCTATCCTTATTTTAAATGATGCAGTATTCATATGTTTTGTTTGAAAAAACTACTTCTTACAGTAAGTGATTCTTTGTCCATGTCTTCTGATAACAGTAGTCAAATGAAATCATGTCTGTGGTCAAAGCTATTTCAAGTAGTTTTGGCCCAAAGAAACAATGGTTGACCAAAAACTATTATCTGTGTCAGCTATTTCTAAAAGATGAAATTATCTAATCAGGAATTTTAACTAGTAAACACAGGTAACATTCTATTGAGAGATCAGAGTTGGCTATGGAGCTAAGCATATACAAGAAAAACAAAAGTTAAAAAGACATAAAAAAAAAAGAAAGAGAAAATGCATGAAGAAAATCGAAGTATGGCTATTCTAGGTTCTTTCCTTAGACTTGCCTTAAAAAAAAAAATCTGTAGCCTTTTGAGTATTTCTCCTTTTATACTTGAGTTTTAATGAGCTACTTTACTGGTCCTTGAAAACAAAAGAGAATGTGAGAAAATTTCCCAGCAAATGTCATGTTCATTCCTGCATTTTTTTTCCTCATCTTTGCTTATGCTTCTTATATTACTGACATGCTGCTTTCCCCTTTCAATAATGCAGATACTAAGCTCCTGTAGATACAAGTTCAATAGTCACTTATGTACATAAAGTTGGATCGGACTATCCCGGGGCTACTACTTTTAATTTTTGGATTATAGAATATTTTCTTTACCTTCTACCCAGGAGGCCACTGATTACAGAAATTTTACTACTCTGATCTTGTTTTATACATTCACTGTAATATTTAGCACCCAGAAAGCATGTCTGTTGTGTTTTACTTTTGGAATCATTAAATTGGAATAATTACATTTATGTAAAATATATGTATTAACTAACTTATGTA
>NW_006399760.1:34000841-34022490 GCF_000299155.1 Elephantulus edwardii
ATATATATACATACACACACACACACACACACACACACTAAAGAAACAAAGGTGAGAAAGCAACTCATTGAAACTCAGTACTGTTTCTTTTATATGTGAATGACACAGCAATAAACATGGTTGTACATACACCTGTTTGAGTCATGGTTCTGGCTTCTTTAGGGTAGTGGAACTCCCAGTAGCGGAAATGCTGGGTCAAATGATGTTTCTATTTCAAATCCTTTGAGAAAGTGCCAGATCACCTTCCATAGTGGTTGTACAATTATTTTACATTCCTGCTAGCAGTGAATTAGAATTCCAATCTCTACATAACACCATTGTTATAAAATAGGACAGACAAGGGGAGTTGGAGAGGGATTGGGGAGTGAGTAGACAATGAACACTGCATTAGAAAAGATGAAGAGAAGAACTGTCTGAAAGGAATATATGATTATGTAGTATACGTACAAGAACAATCTGGAACAAGTGGTGCATTGTGGGGTGGGTTGGGGGAGAGAGGAAAGGGGAGGAAATGAGCAACAATTTAAACAATTAAAAAGAACAAAATATAAAAAAAAAAAAGATTAGGATGTAAAATAAGACCCACCCTCATAGAAGCTTAAAATAAGTTCGTTAGACCTCAGCGATAAGTATTTTTTCTTGTGGAATGCTTGCCTGGGATGCAGACGCATCCAGTCTGAATCACCCACAGTCGCAATTCAGCTGTACCACAACTGACAGTCTACAAGATCCTGACCCATTGCTCACCACTCTCCACACCATCAGCCTGCATCACTCAGAGTTGCCATCCAGCTGCATCACAACTGACAATTTACAGGTTCCTGGTCCATCACTCACCAGTTTCTGTAAAACCAGCCTGAACACAGCCATATGAATCACTCACCTTACAAATCCGAGTCTCTGGGAGCCCTTCTAAGTGAACTGCTGAACCCAAGGGACATAAAGGAGATAAGGAACTGAATAAAGGAGGAACTGTTGCAGGAAATCATGAACTTTTTATACAGCAGGTCAAGCATTTAGGACAATAATGATTCAACACTTCTTATAACTGGTGTGCTACTAATCGTTAACAGGATGAATTACAAAAACAAATGAGAAAACCAGAACAATTAGTTAGGCTCATATGAAACTTATATCTGGATGAAGAAGAGAACAAAGGAACACTGCATAGTTTAATATTAAGAAAGTTATATGTCAGGGTTGTTTTCTCCTATTTAATTTGCATACTGGACAAATCATTTGAGAAGTTGAACTCTCTGAGGTAGAATGCAGCATCCGTATCCAAGGAAGACCCATAAACAACCCGTGTGGTATGAAGGTGACACAACCTTGCTGGAAATGAGAAGGAAATGAAGCACTTGCCGCAGAAAAATCCAAGACTATAGCCTTCAAAAGGGATTACATCTCAACATCAAGAAAGAAAGAAAAATTCTCACCACTGAGTGATAATATCATGATAGATGGAGAAGATTGTCAATGATTTAATCTTGCTTGGATCCACAATCAATGCTCTTGGTACAATCAAGAGATCAGAAAACATACTGCATTGAGAAAGTCTGTAGTCAGGGACCTCTCCAAATTACTCTTAAAAACAATGATGTCAGTTTGGAGCCCAAGATGTTCCTGATTCAAGCTATGATATTTTCAATCATTTGCTATGCATCTGAAAGTTAGATAATGAATAAAGATGAAAGAGGAGAATTAATGCCTTTGAGCTGTAGTGTTGGGAAGGAGCACTAAATATCCCATGGACTGCCAAACAGGAATGTGTTGCAGAAAACACAATCACAGTGCATCTCGGAGGCAAAGACTACAAAGATTTGCCATACACAGTTTGGGCATATTGTTAGGATAGGCTATTTCTTGGAAGAGGATTCCATGCTTTTGAAGGTGGAGGACAGGTGAAAGAGAGGAAAACTCTGAGATGGATTGACACAGCGACTGCAGCAATGAGCTCAAGCATGTCAGAAGTGATGAGGATGGCACAGGAGATGATAGGGTTCAGATCTTTGTTCACAGGATTGCTATGAGTCTTATTCTACTTGACAGTACCTAACAACAACCACATAATGAAATATTATTTGGCAATAAAAAAGAATGTATCTTAATACATGCTACAACATAAATAAACTTGGAAAACATTAGGCAAATTGAAGAAGTCAATGATGATGACATATTACATGATTTCACTTAAATGAAATCTCCAGAATAGGCAGATTTATAGAGGAAGAAGGTAGATTAGTAGTTACTCAACGACAAAGTCCTTCAATAGAGCAAAATGTTTGAGTCTACTTAGGTTTGAGTCTACTCAGAGGTGTTTTGTATGAAAGGTGTTTTTCTACTTTTGAAAAAGTCGCCACTGAAATCCCTGTGGAGGATGCACTTGAGGACACCATGACTCAGAGAGGACTGCAGGGCAGCTCATTTAGGGCTGGAGGGAATGAGATGTGACTGCTAATGAGTATGGGCTTCTTTCTGGGGTAAGTGAAAGTGCTGCAATTGACTGCGGTGGTGGTTGCACAACTTTGTGAATATACTGAAATGGAATTAAACATTTAAAGAAGAAAACTGAATAGTTTGTGAAGTATATCTCAAGTGACACCCAGTAACAAGTGTTATGACAGAAATAATTAGATCTTATACTGATATTATGCTATTTGAATTAATACACTTCCTGTTGTAATTTTAAAGGTAGTACTCCCAATTTTAGAGTTCATATTCAGATTAAATGTAGAATTCTTATTGTAACCTTTTATGTGTAATATAATTAGATAACAACGCAGAGTACTGGAAATTAAGTCACTTGCAAAACTTTCTTAGGCATATATCTATTAATCTTGCATTCCCACATCATTTAAAAAAAACTTGCTAAGCCTATATTAATTCAGTTTGGAGACTTAACACAGGTTTATGCAATATTATAAAGTACCTAAGTACTCACAAGACTTGTTCCACAAGCTAAATTCAATTATCACATGATTGGCCAGATTTTTACAATAGATGGATTTAATCAAGATAAATAAGGCTGAGATTCTAAACCACATAAATTGTGGACTCTCTTCTGTGTATTCAGTTGTCTAAATATATTCTTTCTATTCCCACCATCATCAGAATACAATCGTGAATTATACAAATTCTGAATTACTGAAAATACTGCAATAGTCTTCTAAGGACTCTTTGCTTCTCCTTCATTCAATACTCCTCCACACAGCCAACATTAATCTTCAGCTTTTTTTAAAACAAAACCCATAATAATTCTTTTAATACAAAATAATATGATCCTGTCATTACTTCTATTGAAAAGCTTTCATTATTTCAACATTGCATGTACAATAAAAACCCAGGTCCACTATTGCAAACAGCTCTCCTTCATGTGACTCTGACTCCCTCGTTAGTCTCTTTTCCTACTCTTCTCTTTATACATGGCTTTATAGGATTAAAAAGAGAAGCAGGGCTAAGAACTATTTCCACAGTATTCTTCAGACAAACTTAAATATTGCTATATTATATATCTTTGAGTTTCAAATGAAAATAATAATCAACTAATGTTCACTGCACTATAGACACTGTACATCACAGTAAGAACATTATAAGACAAACAGAAATGAAACATAGAACAATAAAAGATCTGTCAAAATAAGTAGAAGGAGGATGAGTAAAAGCAAAGCAGGAGAAATACATTCAGAATTAGGATAATATCTCAAAACAAGAAGAGAAGAAAACAGAATTCATTATTATCCTAAGGTCCCAAAGTCAGGTAGAATATTAAACACACACACTTACACAAACAAACAAACACACACCAGTAGGTAACAGAGGATTTCTACAAACTTGACTGACAACCAAAGGCTTAATAATTGCTTTTACTGATAAGGGAAGCTCTGAATAGATTCATTGGTAAGCTGTATGATATTATAAGCAGTTTAACTGGTAGCCACGGAAATCCTTAGGTAGTGAGGTGACTAGGGTAGGTGAGAACTTCAAGCCATAGTTTTCATAAGAAAAAGAAATCTGATTAAGTGAACTCTCCTCCAGTTTGGAAGCTAATAAAAAAATTTAAAAATTGGAACATCAAATCATCAATGCCTCATTACTGGTGTTGTCCTGTGCTGCTAATTATGACACAATGGTGCTACAGGACAGAGTTCTGTCCCACTGGATTGGTATCCTAGACTGCCATCTTTATGGGAGAAGACTGCTTGGTATTTTCTCCTGCAGAGCCACTGATGATTGAACACTGTCTCCAGGCCTCGTTACACTGTTAATAGGTTCCATAGAGTTGGCTTCAAGTCAAAGCAACCTTATGCACAAAATCAAAATATTAACTAAGCTTATACCATCCCAATCTTGTCTGCTCTGTGTAAATCCAGTGCTATAACCACTTTGTCAATAGTCTTATTTGAAGGTCATTCTCTTATTGTTGACTCTCTATTTCTTCAAGTATAATGTCTATCTCTAGGACAATACTCTCCTGATGCTACAAGAACGTGAGATAAGGTTTCCTCATTCTTGCTTCTAAGGAGAATCCTGGCTGCACTTATATCCAAGATATCTACACTTTTCAGTATCTTAAATAGTCTTCTTCAACACCACAATGCAAAGGCATCAGTGGTGACTGAAATAGCATAGCTTACTCAAAGATCTAAAGGAGTTCTGGTAGCTAAAGAATAAAATCTAAAATAGAAAGATTGGCAAAGAAAATTAGGGGCAAGCCTAGAAGTCATAGTCTATTCCACATAGACTGTTACACTAACTGGAAATGTATAATCAGCAGAGGATAAAGTAGACAACTGGGACATTCTAAAAATTAAACCCTTATGCACATTGATCGATTTCTCAAAAAGAAGAAAAACAGAACCCACAAATGAGGAAGTATTTTGTAACAACATAGCTGTACAGGAACTAATCTCCAAAATTTATAAAAAATTCCAATCTCAAAACCAAAAAGGCAAACTCAATGTAAAAACAGGAGAGGACATGAAAAGACTCTTCACCAAAGAAGACATTCAGATGGCTGACAAACACATGAACGCAGGATCAAAATTCTTTTCAAAGTTATTTTTGTTAGGTTCTATCAAGTACAATTCACAGAGAACCTGTGCCAGTCCCATAATCTCTGACACTCTCAAGAACATTGTTGCAGTCAGTGTGTCAATCCACCTGGTAGATGGTTTTCCTTTCCTTCACTGTTACTCAACCTTTCCAAGCATGATGTCCCTCTCCAACGAGCAGCCTCTACTAGAAACATGCTTAAAGTATGAGAAGTGAAGTTTGATCCTCTTTGACTCCAAGGAGCATTCTGGGTGCACCTTCTCCAAGACTTATCTGTCCTTTTGAATTGTATAAGCCATGAGAGAGATGCAAATCAAAATAAAAATGACATATGATCTCAATACAGCATCATTATTAAAGTTCAGTAAGACAGTAAATAACAAATGCTAATAGATGAGTGAAGAGATTGAAACTTTCATATATTGTGGTGAGATTGTAAAATGGTAAAACCACTGTGGGAAGTAGTTTGGTACTTCTCTAAGAAGTTCAAAACAGAAATTTATTTGATCTAGCAATCCCATGATACATACTAAAGAAATAAGTTGCAACATAAAGAGATACATGCACACCCATGTATCTTACAGTGTTACTTACAATAGCAAAGAGATGGAAAAGGCACAAGTGTCCATCAACTGATGACTGAATAAACAGACTCTAGTACATACACACAACAGAAGACTATGAAACACTAAAGAACAATGACAAATTTTCAAAATATTACGGAACATGAAGACATTATGCTGAGTAAATTAACTCAGCAACAAAAAGACAATATAGGAGTACACCATTATAAAAAGTTAAAGGAATGTTTACACACAGAAAGAATCATTCCTGGATGGTGACTGTGATTCAGAGATGGAAGGGAAAGGAAATAGAATTCCATAAATAGATAACAGAGACAATAGAAGACAGGTGTAGGAAAAGGAAATATAAAAGAAGTACATGATCAGCACAATACCACTATATGAAGGGAAGGCTGAAAGGGTATACAAGAAAATACCATCAACAGATGTGAACACCATTACATACATAATCCTGTAATATAAGCATCTAGACATTAATCTACAAGCAATAGATAGTAAATAGGCAGACAAGCAAGACTCAGAAATGACCAGGTGAAAGGGACGACACTCAGGACCATACATATACTTGGCATGTGGTATTCCTACATTTATAGTAGTTTATACTGTAACCTCCTTCCATGCGATTATTTGTCACAAACCAACTGAAGGGTCAGCCTACAGGATGCTTCCAACTCGATGGTACAGAACAACAGAACCAACACTATACTGTAAATAAACAACATAAACTCACTGCCATTGACTTGGAACCAATTCAGAGCTGACCCTCCAGAAGTTACTCTAAGACTAAATTACACGGAAAGAAGACTGTCTATATTTCTCCTGTTGAGAAGCTGGTGGATGCTCTGCATTTGCTTAGTAGCTCAATTCCCTATGAATCAGTCCAGGGGAGCTCCCCATACCATAAAAATAAGCTCATATGCATACAGGCAACAAAAGCCACAGCTATGTAAACTTCCTAATCGTTACAAAATATCCTGAGGGAATCAGTTGCCAGTTCTGGAGCCCAGGACCATAGTCTCGGAAACACCAAAGTCGTAACATAGTCCACAATGACAATGTTCTACATCCTAATCTGGTGGTTAGCAACTGACATTTTAGAAGCTTGTGAGCATCCTTCTAAAGTGCTATTATTGGTTTCTTTCTTTCTACACAAAGAGGAGGAAAGAAAAGCAAAAAAATATATTGAAAACAGTTCAAACCACTACTGGGCCACATAAACCTCAATATTTACGACCCTGAGGCTAGTCCCAGATGATTCCAACTTGCCACTGCTGACTACTCTAAAAGGTATTACTGTAGAAGTCCTGGATACAGTAGTCAAAAATATGAAACAAAAGTAGAAAACATAAAATCAGCCAGGCTTATTGTATAACAATAAAACTAAGACTATGGCCCTTATTCATCCTGTGAACTTGGAACAAAACAGGCTCAACTTTAAGCTAAAAAGGACGTTCAAGCAAACATTAGCACCAGGAAGCAAGTCCTTAGAATAATCAACCATGTAAGCTGAAAAGCACAATATTTTCCCAGGTACAAAGCTCAGAAGGTAGAAAGGGGTGATAGAAACAAGAATCAAAGGGAAGAAGTGGGAATTATGTGTATCATAATCACAAAATTACGAAGTATGAATGGTTGAATAGAAAATCTACTTAGCATGATATCATTCTCCAAGGACTGGTTCCTCCTGGCAACATGTCCAAAATATGTGAAATGGAGCTTCAAAATCTTTGTCTCCAGAGAATTAAGTTGGTTTCACCTTCTCCAGGAAGACCCTCGATGAGATGGACTGATTCAGAGACTGGGATAATAGGGGTAGATGTGCCAGAGAATAAGATTCGCACAGGATAGAGAGGGTTTAGGGCTGTTGTACATAGGGTGGCTATGAGTTGCAGGTGACACGACGCACATAACAAAATACTGAAGAAAAGTCTAAAACATTGTGAAATATGTTTCTAACTCTAGAAAGCTCTTCAAATGTAAATGAGGAGGCAAAAAGAATTTTTGTTATTGTGGGGGGGGGAATGATGAAAGAGTATTAAAAAAAGCAAAGACACTCTGCCAACAACACCCTTATTCTCATTTGCCTAACTCATCCAAATTTGTTTTTATATTGGAAAAGATCAGTGTTTGCATAGTAGGCCCACACCACAAACGTGTTTTAAAAATTTTGCATCTTGGACAAGAACAAACTGGGAGGAGGGTAGAGAGAATAGTGCAACAATGAATGAATGGAAACCCAAAATCTCTGTAAATGTTTATGAAAATTAATAAAATATAATTATAGAAAAAAAATTTTTGCATCTAATCTAACAGGGCTCCTGGAAACAAGGTGTGAAGTCGTATCATGAGATGAATGAGGATACATTTAAAAAGTATAATAGTAGTAATACTATTATAATAATAATCTATACAAATGTTAACTCTAAATCTTCTTAGTAAAACTATAAAAGCTTTCAAAGTAGATGAAACATTAAACCAAGTAGCAAAGATTTTAATGTGAAATATTAATCTTCCAGTTTACCTGAGTACTTTTCATTCTTCTTTCATTTCCTTGGTTTTTAAAATACCTCACGTATAGAAAAAGGTCTCAGTGGCTAACTGCCTCACTACTAACCAAAAGGTAATTCGAACCTACCAGCTGCTTTGTAGGAGAAACATGTGGGACAAAGGGTTTAACAGCTGCCATGAAATTAAATACAAGGTTGGCAATTTCGTATTGCCTTTAAATTTTTTATTTTACTCTGTTTTGAGCCTCTTTTAAATCCATACTTTCTTGCCA
This sequence comes from Elephantulus edwardii, assembly GCF_000299155.1. Lineage (NCBI taxonomy): Eukaryota > Metazoa > Chordata > Mammalia > Macroscelidea > Macroscelididae > Elephantulus > Elephantulus edwardii. The sequence continues at coordinate 34,009,257 of NW_006399760.1, forward strand.
GTTCAAGAATGCCATGAACAAAACTTTTAAAATATTTTCTCAAATTATTTACTTTGCTATCCAGTAGATTACTGAAATTCTTTAGTCCACCATATTGCCAAAAAGGAAGCCCTTACTTTTCTTCCACAATATGTACTCTGCAGACTACTGTCATTTTGGTTTTAACCAAGGGGAAAATTATTTCCCAAAATACTTCTTCAAATCTAACCTTTTTTTTTTATAACTTAGACACCCCATAATCTTATTCTCAGTTCCTACTTAGTCATGAAAAGATTTACTAAGTTTAAACAGATATTAAGGAAGCTTGCCTCAGAAGTCTTTTTTGTTATTTTAGTATTTTAATGATTGTATCACCTTTGTATTGTTAATTTTCTCAGAATCACTGGCTCTTTCAAATTTACTACATATCAAATATTCTTATATAAGTCACTAAGAATTTTAATGGAAGCTTCAAATTAGTATTTTTTATTTCCTGAAATTATTTTTTAATGTTTTTTTCTAAACAACATTCTTTTTTAGGTGATCCATTATTTCTGTTACCATTATTTCTGTATTGAGTCCACAAGTATAATTCAGTATTATTTTGGGTTTGTATTATTATGTATGTTTCAAGTGAAAATTAGAAAAAATCAAAAAGACTTCTTACACCTACATTGCTTTCTATTTCATAGGTCCATTAAAAACTGAGTATCATTAAAACAGGAGTACTTATAGCATAAACTGTATGCATTTATGCTGATAAAAACAAAGCTGCGTCTCTGATGGTTCAAATTTACCAACTACCCCAAGAGAAAAAGATAGAGGTCTCCTCCCATTACGATTTACAGCCTGAGACATGGTATAGGTCACTGGCAGTTGGAATTGACTCGACAAGATGGAATTTCAGTTGTTTTGGTTTTCCTCCCCAGGTAATCTTTAAAGTGGAGAGAAATACACTATTTACTATTTACTTGTGAAAACATTCTCAATTATCTTCTTACAATGGAATCTCTAGGGATCAAAAAAAAAAATCTAAATTCAATGACCATGTTTTTAAAATTACAGAAAACTTGGGATTGTAAGCACTAATATTTTTAAACTTTTTCTTTAAATTAATTTATCCTCATTAACATATTTATTAATATATATCCTCATATAACACATGTTTTCTTGTTTCTGTTGAGAAAAGCATCTAGGGTGTGGTGGGGTTAGTATTCATTTAGCCTAATTCTTTTCATACTCTACATACGTAATACAACAGTATAAATATTTATGATTACAGTTCTTGATCAGGTCCTTTTTCCTTACACATGCCTTCATTGGTCAGTCTAATAACCTCTCACTAATTGACAGCTTATAATATTTCGCTTGTTTCTGTTACTCACTTAGCAATTAATCTCACATTCTTTCCATCATGTTTGGTGTTTAAAATCACTGTTACACATTTAGTATTTGATTGTTTTGTTTACCAAACTAGATTTGTTGTTGTTGTTGTTATGTGCCTAGATTAGGAACTCAAATTATCAAATCAAAACTCATATGTAATATTTATAGTTGGCTTAGTAAATGAGATTAGTAGTAGCTTAAATTGTCAAAACTCAGTAGTCCTCCACCATCTTCAAATAAAATAAAATTCACTCAATGTGATACTTGCACAAATGCATAAAATATTAAAACTTACTGGCTAGAAATACTACTTTTACTCAAAACTTATAAAAAGCAAAGACACTGACAATTTCTTTATATATAGATATAGGAATACATATTTTTTTATATATACTATTTATATGAGCAGAAATGTTCTGGATATATTAACTTGAATTTTGATCAAAATTACTGAAAGGCAATGTACTTAAACTAAAAAGAATATTTTGGAGGACAATAAAATTTTATACTTAAACAACTCTCTCTAGTTATACACTTAATTACATCAGGTACGAAAAGTATTTCTATTAGCGATATCACTGAGGTATAAGAAAAAATAAGAATTGATGAAGAATGTTTTTCTTGCAGAAATGTAGCAATTTGGTTTTTTTAGCAATCTATTAGATCAGTAGAACTGGAGTCACATACAAACAAAAACAGGAAAATTAAACCAGAAAATACAAAACACAAAAAGGGAAGAAAATAGTTTATTTAAGGCCTCTAAAGAGACAAAATACTGAATATCAAATTAACTACCGAAAGAACATACAAATTTGTCTTGGAAAAAGTGTAAGCAGGTTGCACCTTGGAGTCGGTAAAACTCTGTCTCATATATTTTGAGCATGTCAGGAGGCAACAGTCATCAGAAAAAGACATCATACTGAGAAAAGTTGACGGTGAGTGAGACAAAGAGAGGAAGACCATCAACAAGAAGGGTTGACACAGTTACTATAACAATGGGCTCAGGCATGTTAGCAATCATGAGGATGGCTAAGACAGGACAAGATCTTGATTTGTTGTTCATAAGGTCACCATGTCCTTGATTTAAGATGAACACTCAAATTTTTTATAAACTAGAAAGTCCTTAATTTCTGGGCTTTTACAATTTACAGAAACTTCCAACAAACTTGGTTTTGTGTTTTCCAAGGACATAGCATATTTGAAAGAGAAATAAAGATAATGACAATATTGCTGTTAAGTGCCACTGAGTTAAATAGCAGCACTATTAACAAAGAAAGGCTTTGGATCTTGCTCTATCCTGTGCTATCCTCACCATTTCTGACACATCTGAGCCTGTTGTTATAATCAGAGTCCATTCACCTTGTTCAGGGTCTTCCTCTCTTAAGCCGATTCTCCACCTTTCCAAACATGATGTCTTTCTCCAAAGATAGACTCGTGTTTATAATATCCCCAAAGTATGAAAGCTGGTGTTTTACCATCCTTGCTACCAAGGACCACCCTGGTTTTAGCCTCTCACAACAGACCTGTTTGTTGTCTTAGCAGCCCATGGACAATTTTAATATTCTTCTCCAACAACACACCTTTAAGGTACTGATATTTTTCTGTCATCCTTATTAATTGTCAACTTTCAGATGCAGAACAAATAATTGAAACAGAATGGACTAGATCTGGAACATCTTATTCTGTCTTTAAACTGGCATTGGTTACTCTTTTGCACTCTGGAAAGGTCCTTGATGATAGATTTTCCCAATGCAACCTGACTTGTGTTTTCTTGACTGCTGACACCAAGAATTCTGACTGTAGATCAAAGTGAGATGAAACCACTGACAATTTCAATCTTTTCTTCACCTCTGATACTATTGCCTATTGGTTGAGTGGCAAGGACTTTTGTCTTCTTGATGTAGAGATGTAACCCACATTGAAGGCTGTAGTCCTTGATCTGCAGAAAAGTACTTCAAGTCCTCCTCGCTTTCTGTAAGCAAGGTTGTGTCATCTGCCTAATGCAAGTTGTTGATGCATCTTCATACAATCCTGATGCCACATTCTTCTTCATAGAGTCCAACTCCTCAAATGACCTGTTTAGCATACAGAATGAATAGGTACAGAGAAAGTTCTGAACTTTGCTCTATTTTGAGTCAATTTCATTGTCTCTGACACACCAACACCAGTACCCCCGTCACTGCGTCAATCCATTTTATCCTTTCTTGTGCTGTCTCTCCACCCTTCCAAGCATGATGTTCCTTTCCAAAGACTGGTTCCTCCTTGCAACATGCCCAATGTATGCCAAATACAGCTCCAAAGTCCTTGCCTCCAAGGAGCAGCTTGGATTCACCCTCACCAGGACAATCTGTTTGTTCTCATAGCAGTCCATGGTATATTCAATACATTTCTCCAGAACCACAACTCAAAAGGTATTAATTCTTTTCTGAGGCTCAATATAAAGAAGACAAAGATTCTCACCACTGGACCAATTGGCAGTGTCAGGATGGATGACGAAGAGATTGAGATTGTTCACAGCTTCAGTTTGCTCGGCTCCACAGTCAACACTCTTGGCCCAGCAGTCAGGAAATCAAAAAGCGTATCGCGATGGGAAAGTCTGCTGTTAGGGACCTCTCTAAAGTACTCAGGAGCAACAGTGTCTCTCTGGAGACTAAGGTGCACCTGATACAGGCCATGGTATTTGCAATCGCTTGTTATGCATCAGAGAGTTGGACAATGACTAGGGAGGACAGAAGGAGAGTGGATGCTTTTGAGCTGTGGTGCTGGAGAAGAGTACTGAATGTACCATGGACTGCCAGGAAAACAAACAGATTCGTCTTGGAGAGGATTAAACCAAGCTACTCCTTGGAGGCAAAGATTCTGGGGCTTCATCTGACATACTTTGGACATGTTGCCAGGAGGGACGGGTCCTTGGAGAGGGAAATCATGCTTGGGAGGGTGGAGGGATGGCTCAGGACGGGAAGACCCTCTATGAGATGGATTGATTCGGTGACTGGGGTAATTGGGATGGGTGTGTCAGAGGCAGTGCTGTTGGCGCAGGACAGAGCAGGGTTTAGGGCTGTTGTGCATAGGGTCGCTATGAGTCACAAACGACTCAACGACACATAACAACAACATAACAACAATGGTCCTTAGGCATTGTCAGCTTTCTGATGTATAGCAAATAACTGTGAAGACCATGGCCTGAATTGGTGCACCTTAGTCTCTAGACTGAGATCACAGTTCTTCAGTACCCTGGAGAGGTCCCTCACAGCAGATTTTGCAAATGCAATTCATCTTTTGATTTCCTGGCTGTTGGTACCAAGTGTTGATTATAGAACCAAGCAAGTGAAGCTGTTGGCAATCTCAATCGCTTCACTGTCTACCATGATGCTGCCAATTGGCTCAGTGGTGAGAATCTTTGTTTTCTTGATATTGAGCTTCAACCCATATTGAAGGCTATAGTCCTTGACCTTTCTGCAGCACTGCCTGAGGTTCTCCTCAGTTTTGGTGTGCAAAGTTGTGTCATCTGTGTAACACAAGTTATTGATGAGTCCTCCAATCGTGATGCCACATTCCTGCTCATAGAGCCCAGCCTCCCAGATGATCTGTTCTGCACACAAATTGGATACAGAGATCCAGCTCTAATTCATCTTCCAATCTTTAATTTAAATTTTAAAAATCCATCAGTATCTACAAGCATCTGACTCAGAGCTGATCCTCCAGCAGTTTTCCAAGGCTACCATTTGCATGAGAGGAAACTGCCTATCTTTTTTTCTCTGGTGGATTTAAACTACAAAGGAGATCTGACATTTGGGTGAGCACAACACCCTACTGACTGGCCCACCAGAGAGCCCCCTAATCTAAATTTAAGTGCTATCTTTTCTAGAGAGCCTTCTCTAATCTTCACTAACAGGTTTCTCTTATTGCACTTCCCACCAGTTACTGCCTTATCTTTGTTCCTTGTACCAGCAAAATTTATTGTGAAAGAACTCTAAAGTTTGGTTTTTTGTTTTTAGAGGCTATAAAGTGCACTGAAGGAAATTAAACCAGAGGAGGAGCTAGTGGACTTCAACCACTTGACTCTGGGTTGGTGCCCACTAGGCCACCAGATCTTGCTCATTAATATATAGAAGTTAGGACTTTAAATACATCATGAAATAAAAAATAAATCCATTAACAAAATGGAGGAGAATCACAAAACAGTGAGAATTAGAGACTAGCCAAATTGATGTATCATTTTAGAGAGCATAATTCAATCCTTAAAACCATCTGTATCAGAACACTTTTCTCATCTCTAAAATACAAGAATAGTGGTTAAGGGTATGGCACTGGAACCAGGTTCTTGATTCTGGATTCTGTTAAGAGTTTTTAGTTGTGTCCGTTATTGGCTTAAGTACCTTGACTGAGTAACTTAAACTCGCTAAAACTTTTTCTCAATACATATAAGGATAAACCAGCACAGATATGAGCAGGTGAAAGGAATGATACCTATGGGCATACATGGGTTTGACAGAAGATATTTCTACATTCTTATTAGTATATGCTGTAAATATATCTATGCATATAGTAGATTCTTTGGAAGTAGTATCTACTTCCTAAACAACATTCCTCTGGAAACTCTATGAACTTTGATGAATGATGAAGGCTTCAGGCCTTTTGTTCATAGAGTCGCTATGAGTTGGGCTCGACTTGATGGCAAACGACAACATAGTAGATTCAGCTGGGGTAAATCGACATAAATTTCATAAACATAAATACATATCCAGAAAAATATGAGCCCTAATGTTTGAAGACCCTAATTCCAGGAGGATATCAAGGTAAACATTCATATAGTAACCCACAAAGATAATATGAGTAATAACTGTGGTCTCAGGGTTGACAGAGATAGGAGAGGGGAGAGAGCAGAGCAAAGTCAATAGATGTGTTGAGTGAAGGGAAAGGGAGGGTACAATGAGGTTTCAAAGATGAGGTAAATAATGGCATTGTACAATTTTAATTGATGTTATAAGATAGTGTATGAGTTATTGAATTAAAAAAATTAAGGAAAAATAATAAAAAGCTTCTAAGTACTAATATAATAATACTACTTATTTCTCTCCATTCAGATCAAAGAAGAGAGAAGAAAAACAAAGCAACACAGAAAACATGAATCCAAGAAATGAACAGGCCATCTGATCCTCAACCTCCATTACCTTGAGGTCCAGAAGAATCACACTGTACCTGGCTACCTCTGCTAAACGTCCTACAAAAGGATCAAGTCACATTAGAAGGTCCTGGATAGAGTAGACAGAAAATGTGAAGCAAAACTCAAAATAAAAAACAACAAGGCTTCTTGTCTGGTAGACATTGATGGAACACCTAAAACTATGTCTCTTGGTCACCTTTTGAACCTGAACAAAACTCAACTTTGTGGCTAAGCTTTGAGCCACACAACAGGCCTATAAGGTGAACAGTAAAACAGACTTACAGTCTTTAGAATAATTAACTACAAAAGATCAAAAGGGCAGCATTTGCTTAGGGATAAAAGCTCAATAGGCTGGAATGGGTGAGATAAAAGGATCAATGGAAACAAGAATCATAAGAAGGAAGTGGAAAGTTCGCAGTTAAATTGTGGGAATTATAATGTCATAAAACAAAATGTGTATTGAATGAAAAACTAATTTACTTTGCCAATTTTCATTCAAATCACAATAAAAACTAAAATGGGGAAATAAAAGAACCCAAACTCAATTGGATTATCAAAGAATATTACATGTTATCATACAGGTAAAGTAATGAGCTCAGCAGTTTGTACTTAGGGAGCTCTGGTGGCCTCGTGACAAGAAACTGTGCTGCAATCTCAAAGGCACAAAGTTTGAAACCACAAGCTGCTCCACAGGAGAAAGATGGGCAATCCCCTCTTCTGAGATTAACTGCCTCTGAAAACCCGCCAAAGGGTCAGATATGGGTCGATTCTGACTGATAATATTCAACAACAAGAACAACAACAGTTTGTATGTTGCTGTTGTTGATTGCCATCAAGTCGAACATGACTCATAGCAACCCTATGAGCAAAAGCCCTGAAGCCTTTCTATAACTGTAGTTATTTATCAAAGTTCATAGAGTTTCCAGAGGCGTGTTTTTTAGGAAGTGGATGCCATTCCTGCTTCCACTGTATATCAAGGCAACTAATAAATGGTATTTAACCTATTTCTTTGATATAACCAAAATATCAAGAACGAGAGTTTGAAAATAAAACATCCTACAAGTTAGATGACTGACACAGTTGTATACATTTTTTAATCTTTTTGGAATAAATTTATTTTTAGGAAGAAGACTTTTTGAGAAAAAGTTAATAACTTAAGTCTATTTGTGATTCTTTACTAATTACTTCAAAATTCATTATTTTAGTCACATGTCCTATGCCCCACCTTTTTACACACACACACACACACCCCTTTTGTAATACTATATTAATGACTAAACAAATCTATGAGTTCCATTCAAATAAAAAAGCCAATGTAGTATATATCTTAAAATCTCAGACTTTTATTATTTCCCTGTCTACCATGCCTGCTAAGAATTTTCCTAGCTTTTCTCAGTTATCCATTTTATAAAATACTTAGAAACTATTTTCTATTTTATACTAGCATAAAAAAATACACATACACATTAACTCAACACTCATAAGGATAATAAACAAGAAAACTGAGGTAAGCAGTTTAAATGATTGTTCCACGATCACAGAGTAACTGCCAGCTTCAGGATTAAAACTAAGAAGCTCATTACTCCCTTCTTACAACAGAATTCTTAACACTGCCTTTACATCACAAGGATCTCTTAACTAATTTTAAAATAATTTAATAATTAAAATAATGAACAATCTATTATGGAGAAAAATGTATAAATGTATTTATAAAATTGTGTCAAAAGGAAAAATTAGTGTTTACCTACATAGTCCTTGAAAAAATACTTATACTTGTTATTTTTCACTTTTGTTTAAAGTGATAAATAATTTGTCATTTCAATGTCTCTTTAGAGTAGCCAATTTCTTTTGTAAAAATTTAAGAGAATATGTATAATAGTTGAATTTAAGATATCAGACAAAAATACTTTTTCATTATAAAATAAAATCTCCAAACTTAAAACAGTAGTTTCTTCTTTAACTTTAGGATATATTTATAACAGATATGCATATATGAGGAGTTAATGGTTTCTTAAAAAGTAAAGAAAAATAGCAAATACTTTTGCATTCACAGGAGAAAAAGACAGACAGTAAAACATTAATAGCTTACTGTGGAGAGTGGGTTTAATCAGGAAGTAGCCATTATCCTTTCGATTCAGAGCAGTGACAGCACTCCAAAACAACAGCCGAGATATTTTTCAGTTAAAAGGAATGAAAGAATACCTACTATTGTGTCCCAGCTTTGCTGACCTCAAAGGTCACCATATGTCTTTTATCAAAAGCTACCAAGAAAATAAAACCCCAGCAAGCATTTACAATGCTCTATTTGTTGAAACACCTAAAATCTACCTACACAACCTCTCTCTGTTACTCACAAAACATGGCTGTCTTATTCAGAGATTAGCAATTATTGTAATGAGATACTGTCGGAGAGGGTCAAATAGTACTTCCTGCAGTTTACACATCTTGATTTCCTGGTAAACAAAGTGAAAGGCAGGTGGAGCACTTAGATCACCAGTAAACGCGAATGTTCACGTGACAAAACTAAGCCAGGTAAGGTTTCTCTCTCAAGTAATTGTTCACATCAAAACTAAACAATGAAGAGTTGTCTTTCTTCCTTTCTTTATCTAAGGAGGAATTATTCCTGACATGCATAAACTCACAGTTTCTAATAAGGAACGCCAGAAAGCTGACACTGTTTAAACAAGTTAAGGAATTACCACTGGCAGATAATTTATAAAAGCCAGACAATGTTAGCTAACAAAGTTTGGCTATTTGGGGTGTTTTTTTAAAAATAAAACATACACCAAGCTAATAAAAAAACAAAACAAAAAAACACCAACCTTCCAGACATAAGAAAAAGTTTTTAAATAAAAAGTTTTTCTTTCTATTGTTTCATGACAGTAGAGAAAGGGAATTTCTAAGTTATACAAGTACAATGGATTTTTTTAGATAATGGATAAATCTTTCTATTAAATAATATTTTTAATAAAAATAGACTTACATGATAGGTTTATGCTTTAATGAAAAACTAAAGTTAAAAATACTTTCCCATGCCCATTTTTTTAAAAAACATATAACATTGTCAGTTTGAAAACTAAGTTTCTTTGTTCCTAATGTCATCATCCTACCCCTAAACAGATTCCTTCCCCCATTCCAACTCTGCAGTTTCATTCTGCAGTTACATGAGATGAGGGTTGATTTCTAAAGCTGTGCATATAATAAGAAGAAAAATCCATTGTCAAAATTATACACTATTTCAATACTTTTGAAGTATGCAGGTTATTTTAAAAGTCTTCAAACCTTACATTTATCTCAAAAATCCTGTACTTAATAAGGTCATGCATCTAAGTCTTAAACTCATTGCTACCAAATCGATTCTGACTATCCAAGATCTTATGACAGAATGGAACTGACCAATAAGATTTTCCAGGCTATCAAACCTTCATGGAAGCAAACTGCCACATGCTTCATACAGGGAGCAGCTGGTGGGCTTGAACCAATGACCTCTAGAAGAATAACCAAGCCATTAACCACTTCCACAGGCTCTTTATCTAAATCCTAGCCTTATTAAAATAGCATGTTTTCATTTTAAAAAGGAAAGCTTTTAACCCTTTTACAATATAATCACATAAAGGCATTAAAATTATATTAGGTTTATATTTACTTTGCAAAATAACTGTATTCAAAACATTTATCTAATGTATTGAAACAGAAAACAAAACAAAAAGACAATGAAATAATTTATAACAAAAAGAACATCTAAACAAATACAGACCCTGCCAAGGAGATAAAACACTTAATCCATGCCCTTTCAATGGAGTATTCTGTATTGAACAACATTAATTCAAGTTGCCAACATCACTAATCATCATCATTATAATAATGATTCATGAAAAGGACAGCAAATTTTCTGGAAACTACGATTAAGGTGTTAAAAATTTTAACTGAATTTCTTGGTCAGATGAGAGCTTTTTAAAAACCTATAGTTACCTGGAGTGCAAATACAGATTTTTTTCCTTTAAAGATTACTTAAAGATTTGTTGTTGTTAGGTGTCACTGAGTTGACTCTAACTCACACTGACTATGTATACATCTATACAGATCCTATTAAACAGTAATTTAGATATACTTCCTTAATATATATCTAAATTTCTATCTACACCCTATTAAATTCCCAACTTAAAAACAAAAAGAACTTTTTCAATTAAAACAAAATAAGAACCAAAGTCACTGTCAATTCCAACTCATAGCAATCCCACCTCAGGTTCCTGGGGCTCTAAATCATTACATGAAAAGACTCTCTCATCTTTCTTCCAAATCACTTGTGGCTCAAAACAGCAGGTGGACTTGAAGTATTGGCTTTTGAAGGTAGCAACCCAACACATAATATACTAATCCATATACATTTAAATTAGAGGATTACTGTTTCCAATATTTTTGTTTCTTGCAATGGATCAACTTGAAAATATAATGAAATTAGAAGGAGTAGTCCTGTAAGTGAATGTAATATTTTGTTTCATTTACAGTGGCTTTTATCAACACAGCAAGTTCTATTTTTTAACTAGTTCTATTCAGTCATACGACAGGTGCAAAACCAGGATAATATGTAATGGCATCCTGTGAGTTAGACAAATACTCCCTCATGAGCTGACAGTTTCAAAAAGACACTTTCTCCTTACCTAAGGTACATTTCAACACTTCCCACCACTAACTGTACCAGGGAGCTTCAGAAAAGATTCCCCTGATCCATGACAAGTTCAAGTAGCCATTAAAAACAACAGCAAAACCAATAAACATCAACCATTCTCCTCACTGAGATCTTCCATTGGTTTCTGTGGCTGTAAATGTTAACAGGAGCAGCTATATCATCTTGCTCCCACAGAGGAGCTGGTAGATCCCAACTGGCAACCTTGTATCAGTTCAATATGTAACAGCCTCTAACACCAGGGCTCTTTCCAAGTAATGAGAGCCGAGAATAAGCCACCATGACTTGAAATGCCATGTGCAAAATGAAGTGGAAAGTCAGGGAGGGGACAAGAGGAGACAGACAGACTCATATTACATGCAGAACAGACAGACAGACTCATATTACATGCAGAACAGAATTCTTCCAAAACAAACGAAAATGGATATAGGGCAAAATAAGAGAAGTAAAGACAGATGAGCACAAGGTGAAGCTGGAATGCTGAATAGCCTAACTGGGTGGTGTGCTTCTAAGAGGTGGGTAGTGGCTCAGCTCTAAGCTTTCTATCATTCAGAGTAAAGTGGGAAACACATTTACATTATGAAATTCCCATTCTCCACCATATATATTTGCAAAATGAGCACAAAAGCTTTTCCCAGTACTCATAAGTAATAAATTCCAGCTATATTTTTCAAGAATTCAGTAAAAATTTATAGCTAAATTTTCTCAACATCTTCTGACATTAAAGTAACAGATTTCTCATAAAAACTTATTTTTTAACATTTGCTTAGGGGGAAGAGTTCACATCACAGATATAAAGAGAGGCTACATAAAAAAACCTTCTAGAAAACAACTCTAAGACATCATCTTCAATATATCAATAATACATCATAGATCAATAACATTCAGATCTTTGTTAAACTCATAGGTCTTAAACCATATTCTTTTCCAGTCTCCTACTTTTGAAAATTCAGGTTATGAGTACATAAAAAGGACATGCAAGGTTCTAGACCAGGTGAAATAGAAGACCCTCGGTGGTATATCTAATTAATTAGTGACTTCTCTTTTTAGTATAAGTTTCTTTTTCCTTGGTGGCATTACAGCCAGGACACAATTTTTTTTTTCTAAATTCCTTCTCAGTTTTATTTCTAACAGTAATATGGAAGCTGGGCTTTGCCACCCTAGATTCATTCAGCCTGCACCAATTCAGCTTTATGTTTGCATACTTTTAGACCATTTCTCTTTCTGTTACTGATAAGAAAGAAATTGAAAGATGTAAAAATCAATACAGAAGTAGTCCTAAACCTCTGACTTATTCAAGTTACAATGAATAATAGTTAGAACTCTCTGGATTGTGTTTCTTTGTTGTATCTTATTATTAGTATAATGTACTTTACACAATATTGTAGAATGTAATTTGCTGATTTTATCATATGTTTACTTACACATATTGAAAGATAAATAAAACTTGGATTTATAAAGATACTGATAATAAAAGAGAACAATAATAAAAACTTCAGAGAGTATTCAACTCTTGTCACTAACAAGATGGTGTCCTTGGAATGAAACCCTGTTCATAAGCTGGAGACTACTTGTAAAGGAAAGTCCTTTATCCTGTTTCACTGTGTTAGGGAGCTCTACTGGCCTAGTGGGTAAGGAATTGAACTACCAATCCAAAGGAAAGCAGTTCAAATCTACCAGTTGCTCTAAAGGAGAGATATAAGCAATCAATCTCCTTCCATGAGATTGACAACTTCTGAAAATTCATTGGAGGGTCAAATATAGGTCGGTTCTGACTTAATGAATGAGTGAGAAAAATCTCATTTATTTATATGTGAGAAATAGATAATATCCCATTATATGTAAGTTAACTACCCTTTCCCCCCAAATATGCCAACTCTGTCTCCCCACCATTAGAATCATGTTTAAGTTGATGTCACTGCTTTTTAAAAAAATTTTTTTTATTATTATTATTTTCAATGAACATCTACAGAGATTTTGGAATTCCATTCATTCATTGATGCACTTTTCTCCCC
>NW_006399760.1:34023028-34032425 GCF_000299155.1 Elephantulus edwardii
ATCTCTATTTGCAACTTTTTGAGAAAGTGCCAGACCGCTTTCCACAGTGGTTGCACCATTTTAGACTCCCACCAGCTGTGAATAAGGGTTCCAGTCTCTCCACAACCTCGCCAGCATTTGTTGCTAGCTGTTCTATTTTGCTATTCTTACTGGGGGTGCTGGCAAAACTGGAAAACCATCTGCAGAAAAATTAAACAAGATCCATACTTCACTCCATATACAAAAACCAACTCAAGGTGGATCATGGACCTAGGACTAAAACCAAGGACTATAAACTTCATTCAAGAAAAGCTTGGAAGAATTTTAGTAGTCTTAATCCACAACATAAAGAGTCTTCCAAGTATCCTGAAAAATTTAGAAACAGGAGAAGATAAAATATGGGACCTTCTAAGAATCAAATCCCTATGCACATTCAAAAACTTCTCCAACAAGGTAAAAAGGGAAGCCATAGACTGGGAAAAAGTCTTTGGTAATGACATGTCAGATAAGGGACTTATATCTAGAATTTATAAAATACTTGAGCACCACAAGATAAAGGTGAATAATCCAATTAAAAATGGGCACAGGATATGAACAGACACTTCACCAAGGAAGACATTCAGATGGCCAACAAGCACATGAAAAAACGTTCAAAATCCTTACCCCTGAGAGAGATGCAAATCACGGCAACTATGAGATATCATCTCACCCCAGTAAGGATGTCACTGCTTTTTACCTCAGATGTTTGGGTCTCCTAATTCCCAGGATGGTCCTTCCCTGATTATTTGGGCCCTATAACCTTCTTTCATCACAAGATTTAGCTTTAAATTACTCTCTAATTATCGAGGAGGGTAAAGTTCTTCTCTTACTAAATCTCGAGGGGTTTTGGTTTGTTTGTTTTTTCATATTTTCTAAGGTGAATAATACATAACATGAAGCAAAGACTAAGCACAATTATAATAAATGGCTACATATATTTGTTAACAGCTTCTCTTTCTCAACACAGTAAAGGTATTTATTAGGAGTACATAAAGTAAACTAGAAAGCCAATTTTTCCTCGTACAGATAATCTTCACAAAGATTTTTGTATCCAAAATCAAAGTGGAATCTCTGGCTAGCATAATATGGGAAAGATTCAACTAATAGCAGAAAGGTTGATAGTTTAAATTTCCCCAATGGTGCCTCAAAAATCAAGCTTGGCAACCTGTTTCTGAACAGCCACGGTCTTGAAAACCCTGTGGAAAATTTAGACTCTACATATGTGGTCACCATGAGTAGGAACTGACTTAAATGACTAACACCAACAATAATATACCTATATGGTAGACTCTACTTCTTTACTCATGAGTATTTCAATTGTGAAAAGAGCTTTGACAATAACACCAAAACTTGAATATATCAGATAAATTACTGTCAAACCCCAAAATGACTAAGATTAATGATATTTGTGTCCAGTATGGTTTCATCCATATTTGAACTTACACAGTGAGGTATCCTAATACCTTAGGATTAGGAGTGCTAGTGTGGCAGTGGTTAAGCAGTGGACTGAAAGAAAGGCCAATGATTTGAATCTATAAGTCACTTCAGTGGAGGACAATGAAGTAGTTTGGTCCCACAAAAAGTTTCAGCCTTAGACACCTTATGGGGTAATTCTACCTTGTTCTATAGGGTTGCTGAGCATCAAAATCAACTTAATAACAGGTAGGCATTACCTGATACCATTAAATCAACTCATCTACAGCACAGACTCTGAAATGTGTTAATTCTGAATTTATTATATATGTAACTAGAAATCTTAGTATGGAAAATTCAATCTAAAATGTTAATTGTCTGTTTTTAAATGGTCTTGCAATAGTTACCAGCATTTAGATTTGGCATAATATATAGACTTCATGTAACATATTTTTTATGCCATAAGAAAAATCTCTTCTAATATTTTAAAAAGGGAACTCAAGCATGATAGTCTACAAAGAGTTAGGCTGCTGTCCCAAAGGCAGTGCCTGCCTCCCTAGTGGTTCAAAATCACTATTGCTTCTGCAGGAGAAAGATGAACAATCTCACAATGCACCTCTACTATATAAACAGGAGACTCAAGCATCACAGTTTACAGAAAGCTGTGCTGCTATCCTAAAAGCAGATCTTCCCTGGTGGTTCAAATCCACCTTTAGTTCTGCATGAGAACGATTCTTAATCCCAGCCCCTGTAATTTGTAGCCTTTGAAAACCCACTGGAAGGTCAGCTATGACTCAGTTCTGACTCAATGGTGATGAGGGTTTTTTTGAGAATATTTTAAAATGTTATCAAAGATATGCCTAAGCAGCTCATATCGATTGCTATTCTTAACCAATCAAGATTACATTCAACTGAATTTAAAAGTACAGAATTAAGATGGTTATGTTATTAACTGCCTTAACATTTTTTACTACTGAGAATAAAAGTAGATTATTCTTAAAAATTGAAAAAGCTTTTGAACAAATTTAACCAAAAAAGTACTATTTTCTTTCTTTGTCTTAGAAACAAAAATGAACATGTATACCAAAAAGCCACAAATATGTTATTTTTTCATTTACTATAACATAATAGATAGACACAGAGCCTGTGAGAATACAATATTCTTTTTGCTGCAGAAGAACAGACATTGCATAACAATGAGATTTGCTAATGAAATCAACCATCATCCTGGAATACATATGTATTAAACCAAGACCTCAGTGTCATTTTCTTTTTGCATCGTTTGTTCTTTTTTTCAATTTTCTCCTCAATATTTTTAGTATTTTTTCACTTTCTATTTAGAACTTTGGTAAATCAAAATCAAGATTATAATATTATAATGAACTGCTTTTTTAGTCATCACATTTATTTTTAATATCAATTTCAACTGTACAGTTTTTAACAGTACTATTAATATACCTTTGGGGTTGGGGGGGCAGTGAGGAGGGGACAAAAATCAATGGTTACTGCTGGAAGAACAAAGGAGGTGTATTTGTATAGAAAATTATTCTATTAGATTTCAAAAAATTATTTTATCAATACTGACTACAAACTGTATGCACAAACTTTGATAGCAAGGTAAGTGTAGACTTATTCCATAAGAAATAATAAAATAATATTAAGTATAATGAAAGTCATTTTAGAACACTGTCATTCCTCCAGAAATTTCTGAGGTAAGACAGGGCTACTGTAATTTTTAAAATAAGATTATAATTTTCTCCTAAAATGGTTTTATATCCTATGGACAGATGTTACTGGAAAATTACCAGTTGTCAAAAATAAGTAATTGGGGGAATTTTGCTATTTATACATATATATTTCAGATCACAAAGATTTTTCTTGTTCTTGAATTAATTATCAAAATTTTTATAAAAGAAGAAAATATTAAATTGTTTCATATCATTTATCTTAAATAAAAGCATCAATGATTTGCAGAATCAATTTATGCTCTTTTGAATATACACTATTTAACTAAATGGCTATTTGTCCTATTGGTTGTCCATTTTCACAAATTAGATTTTCAATTCACTTGTGCTACCTATAATTTAACAGCCTAACCTGCTGTGGTATATAATTGTTACTACAACATGACAATAACAGTTTTAAAAAAACCCCAAAACAGTCAAGATTTAATGCCAACTTAAAATAGCCAAAGTGAAACTGAAGATTAAGTTCCCGATTTTCACCTTTATAATACCATAATGTTTAACTTTAATAATATTTTACAAAAATCAAAAGGAAATATGAATTACAATTACATTAGAAAAATAAATCAAACAGTAATTAATCCTTATTAACCTTCAAGGCATCCGAAAGTTGCCTCTAATAATCTAATACATATTTAAGGCTATTTAAAAAATCTTGACGAATGATTGTAAGTAAAGAAACATATAACACAGAGTAAACAATCCATTCATAAAGTATTTCCCTAAAACTCAGTAATTTCTACTGAGATGACAAAATATAAATCAGATTGTAAAGAAATAGTTAAAATATCCATGGTAATACCAAAACTACTTTCCCTAGGGCAAAGGATGTAACACTAAATTGGGTTATAGTCTTCATGTTATTTATTAACTCTTTGTTATAAAAAGTGTAAGCCACAGATCAACAACACTAACATTTCTTACTGAAATGCAGAATCATGGTCTTATAAGTAGAGCTGAGGGTGGAGAGCAGAGAAATTACAAGGTAGTAAATTATTTGGTGGGCAAAGGGAGGGGATGAAGAAATTAGGAAAGATACAACGGGGACCTGAAAAGGCATGGTAATAGTGGGTATGGATAAATAGCAATTAATTATATAAACACAATATATGGATATGGTCATATGAAACACAAAGTGAACAGAGGAATGTGGAAACACAATGTATACAAACAAAAATAAGTATACAAAATGTAAATGTCAACCAACATAAAATAAAAATAATTTTTAAAACATCTTTATCTTTACAAAATCACTTGATTATTTATACTTCTTTCAAAATGACTATAATTTATTTCAGCAGAAGAATCATTTATTTAAATAAAGTAAAAGCCATGGAAAAATATTATATACTATTTTTTAAAGTTTTTGTTTAAAAAATCCCCAACCATCAGTAGCTAAAGCAACTTCTCAAAATAAATAACATTTTAACTCCTTCACCTGTCCCTTGGCCTTTAGTATCAAAAACTTCATTTCCTAGTTTGAAAACTGTCACCTAAAAGGAACTACTTAAGAGTCCAAGAAACAACTGTTTAAGCACAAATGTTACCCTCATGACAGTAAACTTTACTGCTCATAAAAAACTCCTAAATCATCACTAAAGAACAGCCTATTTATAAATGAAATGCAATTTATTCTTTAGAATTTAAAAAAATGTTTAGATTAAAATTACATCACTTTTTCATAAATCAAAATTAAATATTTTTTTCTGATTCAAACTGACCTTTCCTTACATAGATCCAAATATAATATTATACTTATTAATATAATACATATTCATTAGGTTATGAGAAATAAAATAGTTCCTGAGGGAAGAGCAGTCCTGTGCATCAAACACAAGCCTGGAAAATAAAAGGACCACAAATATTTGCGATTACTTGCACACGTGCACCAGCATGCTCACGCAGCAAGAAGTCACAGAAACTCTGGGTGGAGTCATCCAGGAAGGACACGGCTGGCCGCCTTCTCCTCCCCTCTCCCTGTGAAGTTTTAAGCTTGAGGCTTGGCCTAGGGTTAAAGGCAGGTGGTGGCTTAAAGCCCCAAAGGGCCCTTGGGCCTGTGGCCCTCAGGCCCCATTCAAATTGTTTTTCTGTCAAACCTTCTTCAAGGTATTATAGCACTGGCATGTGCATTGCTGTACAGCGATAACTTGTGGTTGCTGTGCTACTAAACACTGATTTGGCACTTATGTTCCAAATGTGATAATGCTTATTGATGGTGGGCAGTGTTTGGTGGAGTTTGCCAATTAAAACAAGCCTGGAAGCAGGAGTGGCATCCACTTTGAAATGGCCTGCCTCTGTACACACTATTAACAGTGCTCAGACCTTTGGTTCATAAGGTTACTTTGAGTCATCCACGACTCCACGGCACCTAACAACAACAACAATAAAATAGCACATAAACCCAAACAAAACCAAACCCTTTGCTGTCAAATCTACTATTGAGAACTTTATTCTAGTAGTAGAGAGCTCTGGTGTCCTACTGGTAATAAATTGTACTTGTAATCACAAAGGCACCCAACTCAAATCTTCCAGTTGCTCTTGGGAGAATGATAGTCATTCAGCTCCCATGTGATTTACTGCCTCTCAAAACCCATTGGAGGGTCAGCTATGTGTCAATTCCAACTTGACAGCTCACAACAAAAACAATAATTCTTGTAGTAACCCTTCAGGCAGAGCAGAACCATGTATGCCCAATTCAGACCATGGTCTTTTCAATCACTTGCCATGCTACTGAAAGCTGGGCAATGAATAAGGATGACAGAAGAATGGATGCTTTGAACTGTAGTGTTGGAAAATACTGAATATCCATCCTATGCAAATAAACAGATATGCCAAAAGAAGAAACAGATATGTCTTGCTTCTAACATTAAGCATGTTCTGTGTATTTGTCAACCAGAGTACTCCTTGGAGGCAATGATGTCTAAATGACATCCCACATACACTGGGCATGTTCCTAGGAGAGGCTATTCCTTGCAGAAGGACATCATGCATACAATGAAAGATGGTGAAAGGGAGGAAGACCTTCAAACAGGTAGATTGACACAGTAACTGTAGCACTGGTCTCATGTGTGTTAGAGATTTTGAGGAATGCAAAGGAGAGGGCAGGTTTCAGATCTCAGTTGTACTTAACTTGCTGACACCTAATCACAACAACAATCATTACAGAAGCAAAATGCCACATCTTTATCCTGCTGAGATGACTGGTAGATTCAAACCATTGCTCTTTCATTTAAGATTAAGCCACGAGGACTCCTTGACAAATATATGTAGTTGCTGATGTTAGGCATCATCCAATAAACTACAACTAAAAACAGCGAGTAACCCTACAAACAAAAGATCTGAACCTTCCCCTTTCCTGCATAATCCCCACGCTCTCCGGCATGCTTATGCCCACTGTGTAGTCACTTTGTCAATCTGTCTCTTGAGGGTCTTCCACTCTTTCACTGACCTTCTATCTTTTCCAGCATGATGTCTCTCTTTAAGGACTGGTTTCTCCTGAAAATATGCCCAAAGCAAGTGATACAAAGCTTCACCATCCTTACCTCGAGGGAGCACTCTGGTTGAAGAATATAAACAGAACATACTAAATGTTAGAAGAGTAGTATAAAATATAGTGGGCTAAAATTAGCTACAGAGCTGAGAAATGCTTCATGGAAAAGTGAAATACAGGCTTTGAAAAATGTGGAGGATTTTCAAAGGTAAAAATAGCTAAGTAGGAAAACTAGAAAAAGAGGAATCCCAAGTGGAAAGCACAATCTAAGGACTAGACTCTGAAAAGCAATTATAAAGAATAATAAATTATTCATATTGTAAAGTTTGTTGCGTGACATGAAGTGGATTCTCACTCATAGCAACCCTCTAGAGCAGAGCAGAACTGCCCCATCAGGTTTTCCAGACTGTGATCTTTATAGAACTGATCACCAAGTCTTTCTTCCCCACAGACAGACTGCTGGTTAAAACACTAACCTTTCCATTAGAAGATGATGGCTTTAATCACTTCATCACCAAGGATCCTATAAAATATAAATACTAATAAACCCAGATAACATAAATATCTGCTGTATGGATAAAAATAATGGACTAATAAAGAAATGTAATCTGCCTGGTAGATAGCTTATGCATAGAAAATAGTGAGAAATAAAGCTTTAGAAAATGTACTTTAGAACTTTACTGGGAAGAGGAGATTGAAACTGTCAACAGCTTCATCTTGCTTGGATCCACAATTAATACCATTGGTATCTATAGTCAGGAAATAAGGAGAAGCATTGCACTGGGAAAATCAGCAGTTCTGGACTCTTCCTAAGTATTGAAGAGTAGTGATGTCAGTTTGAGGACTAAAGTGTATCTGATTCAGGCCATAGTCTTTCTGAGTACTAGCTATGCATCTGAGAGCTTGACAATAAATACGGATGACAGAAAAATACTTGACACCTTTGAGCTTTGGTGCTGGAGAAGAACACTGAACATCCTATAGACAGCCAAAAGATATATCTGGAGAGGGTGCAGCTGGAGTGCTCTTTGGAGGCGAGAATGATGAGGCTTCGCCTCACATACTTTGAACATGTTGCTAGGAGATGCTATTTTCCTTGAGAAGGACATGATGCTACGAAGGGTGGAGGGTCAGTGAAAGAGAGGAAGACCCTCAACCAGGTGGACTGATACAGTGACTGCTGCAATATAAGCTCTTGTGTGTCAAGAAATGTGGGGATGGCTCAGAATAGGACAGGGTTCAGATCTTTTGTTCATAGGGCCGCTATGAGTCATACTCAATTTAATGGCACCTAACAACAACAACATATTAGGTATTACATTTTAATTATTGGTAAATTACTTACGTTTAATAACATTGACCTAACAGTTTTAAGTAAAATACTTTGGAGCAGGAAAATATTTTGAGTAAGGATAATTTAATAAATATCAATGGGCTCAAAGACAGCAACAATTCTGAGGTTGGTTCAGTATTCTACTATGTCCAGGATCTCAGAGCTGAAGAGATTGAGATTGCTACTGGATTTAGTTTGCCTGGCTCCACAATCAACACTCTTAGTACCAACAGCCAGGATATTAAGGCTAATTGTACTGGAAAAGTCTGCAGTTTTCTCCAAAGTACTGAAGAGCAACAGTGTCAGTCTGGAGACTAAGATGTACCTGATACTGGCCATGGTCTTTGCAATTATTTGATATGCATTAGAAAGCTGGACAATGACTAGGAATGATAGAAAGAAAATTGATGCCTTTGAGCTGTGGTGCTGGAAAAGAGTATTGAATATACCATGGACTGTTAGGAGAACAAAGAGGTTCATCCTATAAAAGGGTGAGAATAGGCTGCTACTTGGAGGGAAGGATTCTGAAGCTTTGTCTAACATACTTGAGACATGTTGCAAGGCAGGACCAGTCCTTGAGAGCAACATCAGCTTGGGAGGTGGAGTGATAGCACAGGAGAGGAAGACCCTCGATGAGATGGTTTAATTCAGTAACTGGGGTAATGGGGAAAAGGGTGTAGGAGACAATAAGAATGGCACAGTATAGAGCAGGATTTAGGGCTGTTATATATAGGGTTGCTATGAGTTGTGGGCAACTCGATGCACATAACAGCAACAATAACAAGCCCAGGCCATGGAACAACCTAAAAACAAAAACAAATGTTATGAGTGGGAACAGACTAAGTAGCACCTAGCAAAAACATATTTCAAGTACTATTAATATTAACCAAAGTAAAAGATAAGTCTCCAACATAATATTGTGATAGTAGAACCTGAGATGAAGAGAAAAAAGCTATATTGTTGTTGTTATGTGCTGTCAAGTTGTTTGCAACTCATAGTGACCCTATGTACAAAAGCACTAAACCCTGCTCTATCCTGTGCCAATCACATTGCCTCTGACACACCCATCCCGATTACCTCAGTCACTGAATCAATCCACCTCATAGAGGATCTTCCCTCTTGCGCTGTCCCTCCACCCTACGAAGCATGATGTCCCTCTCCAAAGACCTGTCTCTCCTTACAACATGTCCAAAGTATGTTAGACGAAGGCCCAGAACTCTTGCCTCCAAGAAGTAGCCTGCTTTAACCCTGTCCAGGATGAATCTGTTTGTTTTCTTGGCAGTCCAGGGTACATTCAGCACTCTTCTCCAGCACCACAGCTCAAAGGCATCAATTCTCCTTCTATCCTCCCTAGTCATTGTCCAACTCTCTGATGCATAACAAGTGATTGCAAAAACC
>NW_006399760.1:34033715-34036773 GCF_000299155.1 Elephantulus edwardii
AAACACAGATAGACATTCTTCTGGTATTCTCTGCTTTCAGCCAAGATCCATCTAACATCAGCAACAATATCCCTAGTACCACGACCCCTTCTAACTGTCTATTGTCACTTAAAATGGAAACCCCATGAGGGCAGTCTTTATTTTGTTAACCTTATTCTTGGTACCTGTATGCGCTTCTTGTTGTTATGTGTCGACTATTACCATGTCAACTACAACTTATAGTAACTCTTTGAACAAAAGTTCTAAACCTTGTTAATATTCATCACCTCTGACACACTTGAGCCTATTCCTATAGTCACTGTGTCAATCCATTTAATTATCCTCTTTCACTGAAGACACTCTCCAAGGAATATATTCGCCTAGCAACACGTCCAAGTATGTGGGATGAAGCTTTCTCATGCTTATGTCCAAGGAGCATTGTCCCCACCCACCCCCACCCTGCCCGGAATATTTTGGCTGCATTTTCTTATATATTAATTTGTATTTGGCACTGTTACATACCATCAAATCAGAACCAATATATCACTAACCTTTCAGTGGGTTTGCAGAGGAAGAAAATCACCCATGAAGAGAGCTAGGGGATTTGAACCATGCTTTTGGATTGGCCAACTTTTTACCATTAAGCCACCCAAGCTCCCTACTCAATAATTACTTGTTGAATAATTAATGGTCATAATTTACCCTCCATCCAAATATTACATTTTATATTAAAACAGAGAGTAGGTGAAATAACCACATATCAACATATCCATTGACAGAACAGAATAAGGGATAGTACTAGTCTTTACAATGCCATAGCTGGTTACTTCTCTAAAACATAAATTTAAAAGTTCTGAATCACCTTCCTTAAAACAAACAACAAAAACCTTCTAGATTTTGAGAGAGCTTCAATTCTAACTTTCCAAATTATTTCTAAGTATTAAAAATATTTAAAGTCATTTTGTGTTATAATTTTATTTGGGAAAACACACCATTTAGTTTTAATTGTAAAATTTCATTTTTACTGGGCTTCTTTACACAATGATTTATTGAAAACCACAACCTAAACCAATGAAAGAGCTTTTTAAGACAGACCCTTGACTCAGGAAAGCAAAGGTCTGTTTACCTCTGTGATGCACAGTGATTATCTTCTCTAACTTTAGCCACTGTCAAGTGCTTTAGTAGGTTTGGGGTATATAATACTTCCACTTCTAATAGCCATAACTTATTTCTTGATGTGGTAGCTAAGCACCTTTGAATTGACTTAGATTCATCGTGACCCTATGTACAAGAACTCTGAGCCATGCTCTAGTTGGTGCCAACCTCATTGTCTTCAAGACACTCACCTCCATTACTTCTGTCACTGACTCAATCCATCTGATGTAGGGCATTCCTCTCTTGCTCTGTCCCTCCACCCTCTCAACCTTCCAAGCATGATGTCCCTCTCTAAGGACTGGTCCCTCCTTGCAACATGCCCAGAGCATTTCAGATGGAGCTTCAGAATCCTTGCCTCCAATGAGCAGCCAGGTTTCACCCTGTCCAGGTCGAACCTATTTGTTCTCCTATCATAACTTATTACTCATCAATGTATGTTGACTTTTCAAAGTAACATATTCTAGATATATTCTTTAAAAAATGTAAAAGAAATTCTCACTAACACATGTAATATATTTATAAAATACCTACAATATAAAAATTCCTTAAATATTTTTATATCAAATATACATTCTAAAGAAAAATTCTTTAGAATATACAAATAAGCAACATAAGATAGATGCCTGAATTAGCTGACTTAAATATTTATTAAGTAATAAGGACATAGCTTATTTGAATATAACTTTATAACTGGATAAATAAACTATTTAACAGTAAGTTTTCTATACAGAAGTCTTGTCATAACATGTTTAAATGAAAAATCCATATTTTTTCCAATTCAAGTATATACATTTGAATAAGAAATTAAAATCTCTAATTATGTACTCTTAGTAAAAGCTGTAGTGTATAGGTGTACTTTGTGGTATTCTAAGTTTTCTTTTAAAAGATTTTCTTTATCTTCATAACTAACAATGATTTTGTAAGTTAAAAACATTTTTAAATTATATTTTTAAAAAACTCTTGAAAAGTTACTGAGAAATATTTAGCACCAGAAACAATCCCTTAAAACCTTATCTCTTTAAAAAGTAGGTAATAAAACATATTTATGTTTCTTCATAATGAAACACCTCAATTTGTACTGAAATATGATGACTACTATTTATCTACTCTAGGTGGATAAAAGCTGACGACAATTCATTAGAGTATAGGAAAATCGCTTGAATACTGGAAGGTCACAGCCTGTGTGCTGAGCTGCTAGCAAAACATCCATGATGCTCCAGAGCTGCCATTTTTCTTCCTTGACAAAGACTCCATCTGCCACTGAGCCATTTACAGCCTCTGAGTTAGAATATCAATGATTTCCAACCATTCTGTAAGCCTGCTTTCACCTTGACATCACCTCTGTAATACATCCAAAGCAAATGATAGATAGGCCCCCAACTACAAGCATGGAGTCCATGCTTTATTCATTTGATGGGTATTTAAGCTGCCCTCTCACATGTCATTTTTATTCAAGCTGAACTGCAAAAGAATTTGAAAGCGTAAATATTTCTTATAATTTCAGCTGTTTAAGCTGCATATGCTTTAAATCAGATATATTCATAACATTTTAAAACCCAAAAAGATTGTATAGGCAACAATAACAAAGGTTTAATGATTAAACAGTTCCATTTAACACAATCTGCTATAAGTTGTTTTTTAAATACAAATTATTATTTTGTTAGAAATTGAAAACATTAGAAGAATGAAGACATGCTGGTAAAATTTCTAGTTTTATGTGCTAACCACTGTTCTTAACCTCCTTGTTGTTTGTTGTTATGGGCCGTCGAGTCGTTTCCGACTCATAGCGACCCTATGCACAACAGCCCTAAACCCTGCTCTATCCTGCGCCAACTGCACCGCCTCTGACACACCCATCCCGATTACCCCAGTCACCGAATCAATCCATCTCATAGAGGGTCTTCCCCTCCTGCGTTGTCCCTCA
>NW_006399760.1:34039213-34059553 GCF_000299155.1 Elephantulus edwardii
CAGACTAGGAAGAAGGATTGGCCACCCACTTCTGAAATAGCAGGCCTCTGAAAACCCTATGCACAACAGAACACACGCAGATTAACAGAAAGGGCAACCTAGGTAGAACTATCTTAACCTCCTACACAAAGAATTTTATTTACAGAATAATAAAATGTTAATTGTCCTCAAGTCAATTCTGACTCATGGAAATCTCATGAGTGTGCACAGAACAGCTCCATGGGGTTTTCAAGGCTGTGACATTTCCAAAGCGAACTGCCAGTCCGTCTTTTCAATCACCTCTGAATGGGATTGAACCATGAACCTTTTGAATAGCATTTAATGAGTTTGGACTCAAAGGGCATCTTCTATGAAATACATCTTACATTTTGGTGTTTTATTATTATTAATTTAATAGAGATACTATCAACTAAAGACTATTTAAAATTCCTCTTATACCCATTTAAAATAAACATAGTATAAACTTTGCCTATCAATATGTATTCAAATGAAAAGAATTATTTCTTTTAAAAATATTCATTTTATCTGATAGTAATTATTCTCTGAAAAATTCAATAAGGAAGAATGAAGGTCAGATGCAAACAAAACATTTAAGCAAATTTAAAAAAAATTAAAACCACATTTTAGGTCTTAAATTGAGGCTATGTAGATCTACTTATAAAAAGAATTTTTAAAAGCGAAGGGACTTCACAGTGAAAAGAAATGTGTTTTACAAAAGAAAATTCTATGTAAGAGGTTGTTGTTGTTTGCTATGAAGTTGGAACCACCCATAATTGACTCTCCAGTGGTTTTTCAGAGGTAAATCATATGGGAGGCGATTGCCCATCCTTTATCCACCAGAAGTTGTTATTTTTTAACATTGAGCTAGGCCAATACAGAACTGACCCTCCAATGGATTTTCAGGGGCAGTTAATTGAATGGGAGGAGACTGTCTATCTGTCTCTTCTGCGCAGCAGCTAGTAATTTGAACCCTGCACCTTCAGAATTGCAGCGCAGCTTCTTTCATGAGAACTTGTTGTTGTGTGCTCTTGAGTTGACTCATACCTGACTCTCTAGGGGGTTTTCAGACACTGTGAATCACATGGGAGGAGACTGCCCATCAATCACCCAAGGAGCAGAAGGTGGATTTAAACTGTATGCCTTTGGGATTGCAGTACAACTTCTTACTACCAGGCTGTGCAAATCCAAATAATTCTCTGCCTTGAATCCTCAATAGGATCCTCCAAGTTAACTAATATTAGCCATTTAACTCTAGGAAATCACTTTACACAACCATAAACTGAAGAAACTAGAAACTAAAGTTTCTTCCTGTTCTAATAGTTTATTATACAGCATGATAATTTGATTCTAATACTTTATTATACAGTATGATAACTTGAGTGTCTCAGACAACTACAGCAATTAACACAACACCGTCAGTATCATTTTCTTTAGGTACATGTGACTAATGACTAACCACTTGACTGACTGACTGGAAGAGATCTATATTTTTCCCATCCCAAAGAAGGGTGACCCAAGAGAATGTGGAAACTATCAAACAATATCATTGATTTCACATGGAAGCAAGATTCTTCTGAAGATTATCCAAAAACGACTGTAATAGCACATCAGCAGAGAACTGCCAGAAGTCCAGGCTGGGTTTAGAAGGGGTTGTGGTACTAGGAATATTGTAGCTAATGTTAGATGGATCTTCGCTGAAAGCAGGGAATACCAGAGGAATGTATATCTGTGTTTCATTGACTATGCAAAGGCGTTTGACTGTGTGGATCATAACAAACTGTGGCTGACTCTCAAAAGAATGGGAATCCCAGAACACTTGATTGTGCAAATGAGAAACGTATATTTGGACCAAGAGGCAATAGTCAGAACAGAGCAAGGAAACACTGCATGGTCCAAAATTGGGAAGGGTGTATGCCAGGGATATGTCCTGTCTCCATACCTTTTAAAGGTGTATGCAGAACAGATTATCCGGGAGGCTGGGCTCTATGAGGAGAAATGTGGGGTTAAGATTGGTGGAAGATCTATCAACAATCTGCAATATGCAGATGACACAACCCTGCTTGCTGAAACTGAGGAGGACCTGAAGCACTTGCTGCAGAGGGTCAAAGACTGTAGCCTCCAATATGGATTGAGGCTCAATGTCAAGAAGACAATGATTCTCACCACTGGGCCAACTGGCAGCATCAGGATGGATGGTGAAGAGATTGAGATTGTTCACAGCTTTAGTTTGCTTGGCTCCACAGTCAACACTCTTGACACCAGTAGCCAGGAAATTAAAAGACGTATTGCCATGGGAAAGTCTGCTGCTAGGGGCCTCTCCAAAGTACTGAAGAGCAATGGTGTCTCTTTGGAGACTAAGGTGCATCTGATACAGGCCATGGTCTTTGCTATCACTTGTTATGCATCAGAGAGTTGGACAGTGACTAAGGAGGACAGAAGGAGAGTTGATGCCTTGAGCTGTGGTGCTGGAGAAGAGTATTGAGGATACCATGGACTGCTAGGAAACCAAACAGATTCGTTCTAGAAAGGGTTAAATTAGGCTGCTCCTTGGAGGCAAGGATTCTGAGGCTCAGTCTGACATACTTTGGACAAGTTGTAAGGAGGGAGAGGTCCTTGGAGAGGGACATCATGCTTGGGACGGTGGAGGGACAACGCAGGAGGGGAAGACCCTCTATGAGGTTGATTGATTCAGTGACTGGGTTAATTGGCATGGATGTATTGGAGACGGTGCGATTGGCACAGGGCAGAGAAGAGTTTAGGGCTTTTGTACACAGGGTCGCTGTGAGTCTCAAGTGACTTGACAGCACATAACAACAGCAATATGTGACTAATACTGAGGATTTGTGTTGGATCTTGAAAGATGTATGACATCAGGAAATAAATGGAGAGGGAGGAAAAGAATCTTCTAGAAAAAGGGTAATAGCATAAACAAAGTTATATATTTTCTTTTTCAAAAAGAGAGAAAAGAAGAAAAAAAAAAGAAACCATGGTTTCTATTTTGCTAATGTGGCAATGTTACCCACAGTATGTCACAAGATAAGTCATGATACTAGAGACAGAGAAACTATTGAGTAATATAGCCCTAAATATGATCTGAATAAGCCTGTAGTAAGAATGAAAAGAAAACAAAACATGGCAAAGATCTTGAAAAGAGATCATAGGTGCTTTCAACTTTTGTTTATGTAGACCCAGAGGAAGGAGAGTAAAACAAACTGATACTAAGGTTTCACATCTTGACACGGGAAATGGTGAGACATTTATCAGAAATAGGGCTGAAAAGTGACCTTCTTTCCAAAATAGTATGGGAGGAAGGGGAAGAAGAATAAGAAGCAAAAACCTTTATTCCTATTTCGAAGAGTCCATTTACAAGTAAAATCTAAAATCTTGTCTATTTTACCTAAGAAATTTGATCTTCAAATGGAAAAATTATCACAGTATAATGCCTAAGCAAAAAACCCCAAAAGTTTAGAAATGTTTAGAATGTAAGCTATAAAAGGGCAAGAAACATTACAGAAAATAATGTACAGATCTCGTTTCATAATTAATTTTATCTAAAATAAAATTTGCTCTTTATCCACTTTAATATTATTTATTATTATGATTTAAGTATGATTTGTTTAAATTCCACTTTTCAAGCTGAAAACCATGTAAAAAGGACTGGGGCTATTTCAGTCATATGGCTGACTCTTTAGCAAACGCTGACCAAACAATTGTGACAAAAATGTAAGTGATTCATTACTTCTAGAGTGATAATCAGAAATTATAAAAATGAACATCAGAAAAAGATACTGAAAATTGTACAAGAACATAGAGAAGCCAAAACAAAGAGAAGTGCTAAAGAACTCAACAAACGATTTCAAAGTGTAGCTCAGGAACTTAATATAATGAGCTGTGCAAACAGTCAGAGTTAGAAAGCTAAAGAGAAAGAAAACACTCAGAATTTCTCAAGATGAAAGAAATAAAGAACAAATTCAAGCCTCAAGTTACAATAGTGAAAGATTCTATGGACAAAATTGTGCATGATGCAAGAAGCATCAAATAAAGATGGAAAGAATATAAATAATCACAGAACCAAAAACTGGTCAACAGAATCATTTTAGCAAGGAGCATCTTACCAAGAACCAGTGATAATGTAGGAAGAATTTCAAGCTGCACGGAAGATATCCACACATATACACATACAAAAGCTACCCCAGGAAGTGATAGAATATCAATAGACATATGTCAGAAAACTGATGCAACCCTGGACATGCCTACAAGTCCAATAAATTTTGAAGACAGTTACCTAACCGATAGATAAGAAAAGATCCATATATCTGTTCCCATCCCTAAAAACTGTGATACAACAGAATATGGAAATTACGGAATACCATTAAAATACAAGTAAAATCTTGCTGAAGACTATTAAAAATCAGCTAACACATTGACAGAGAACTTGCCAGAAATTCAAGTCATAAGAGGCCTTAGCACGAGGGATATCATTGATGTCAGATGGATCCTGACACGTCTAGATTATAAAAAATATGGATAATATTGAGAATAATATGAATCCCAGATCAATATTTCACTTTTGCTCAAGAAAAATCTATACCTAGACCAAGAACCAACTGTCTAAACAGAATAAGAGAACTACGTGGTTTAAAAGAAAGACGTACTTCGGGTTTGTATTCTTTCTCCATACCTATTAAATCTGTATGATGAACAAATTATTCAAGAAGCTGGAAACTATGAAGAAGAATGTGGCATTAAGTGTGGAAGGATTGTTGTTGTTGTTATGTGCCGTCGAGTCACTTGCGACTCATAGCAACCCTATGTATAACAGCCCTAAACTGTGCTCTATCCTGTGCCAATGGCACTGTCTCTGACACTCCCATCCCAATTATCCCAGTCACTGAATCAATCCAGCTCATAGAGGTCCTTCCCCTCCTGCGTTGTCCCACCACCCTCCCAAGCATGATGTCCTTCTCCAAGGACCGGTCTCTCTTTACAACATGTCCAAAATATGTTAGACAGAGCTTCAGTATCCTTGCCTCCAAGGAGCCACCCAGTTTAACCCTTTCCAGGACAAATCTGTTTGTTTTCCTAGCAGTCCATGGTACTCTCAATACTCTTCTCCAGCACCACAGCTCAAAGGCATCAATTCCCCTTCTATCCTCCTGGGTCATTGTCCAACTCTCTGAGGCATAACAAGTGATTGCGAAGACCATGGCCCGTATCAGACGCACCTTAGTCTCCAGAGAGATACCATTGCCCTTCAGTACTTTGGAGAGGTCCCTAACAGCAGACTTTCCCATGGCAATGCGCCTTTTAATTTTCTGGCTACTGGTGCCAAGAGTGTTGACTGTGAAGCCAAGCAAACTAAAGCTGTGAACAATCTCAATCGCTTCACCATCCATCTTGATGCTGCCAATTGGTCCAGTGGCGAGAATCTTTGTCTTCTTGACATTGAGCCTCAATCCATATTGAAGGCTGCAGTCCTTGACACTCTGCAGCAGGCGCTTCAGGTCCTCCTCAGTTTCAGAAGCAGGGTAGTATCATCTCCATAACGCAGATTGTTGATAAATCGTCTACCAATCTTGACCCCATATTTCTCATCATAGAGCTCAGCCTCCCGGATAATCAGTTTTGCATATAGGTTGAAGCTTGGAAGAATTATTCATCAACTTGTATTATGCAGATGATACAACTTTAACTGCTGAAAATGAAGAAAACTTGAAACACTTGTTGCAGAAATCAGAGACAACAGTCTTCAATATGTGTTACATCTCAATACCAAGAAAACAATAATACTAACTTCTGAATCAACAGGTAGTATCTTCATATTGAAAAAAAGATTGGAGTCGTGAATGATTACACTTTACTTGGACCCAAAATCACCACCCATCATAGTAAAGTCAAGAAATCAAAAGGTGCATTGCCTTATTGGGAAAACGTGCATTGGAGGATGACCTCTCCAAAGTCATAAAGAAAGGGTAAAGATGTTAGTTTCAAGACTAAGGTGTACCTGATCCAAGCCAAGACCTTTTCAATTACGTCCTATGCATTTGAAAGTTGGACAATAAATAAGGATGCTAGAAGAATTATTGATGCTTTGAATTGTGGTGTTGAATAACAGTAATGAATTGCCAAATGAAAAAAAGTACATGGATTGCCAAAAGAACAAACAAATCTGTCTTGCTGGAATTTGAATTAGAGTATTTCTTAGAAGCACATTAGGACAGAGGATGGGGAAACTGTCTTACATACCGTGGGCACGTTATCAGGAGGGTTCTGTCCTTGGGAAAAAGCATCATGCTGGAAAAGGTTGTGAGTCAGCGAGAGGGAGAGCCTCAACAAGATGGGTGAAACACAGTGACCATAAGCATGGGTTTATGCATATCAGAGTTCATGAAGATGGCACAGGATAGAACAAGCCTCACATCTTTTGCTCACAGGATCTTATCAGTCTTACCGAACATGATGACACCTAATAATTACAACAGTGATTCAATAATTAAGTTCCAAAACTCATTTATTAATGTTCCTTAGAAGACGATTTCGAAAACAACAATAAATATAAAATAATGAGATCAGTGTGGATTAAAGTATATAAAGATTTGTTGGTATATGTCGTGTTGAAACTTAGAAAAAAATTCCTCGCTGCCTTAGCCATCCAGGGGCATTATCTCCAGCTGCCTCCACTGTACACATATGTTTCATCCATTGATTAGTGTCTTCTACATCATCAATAGCTGTGGCACAAATAGAGAAGGAGAGCCTGCCAGACTGTTGAGAGACCATAGTGAGACAGAGCTTAACCAGAAGAGTTGATTTGGGCTGCTATGAGATGCAGCTTGCTGAATGACTGAGAAAACCAGAAGTTTATTTGTGTTGCTAAACTGAATCTGGACATTCACTATGTGACATCCTTTGCTTTCCCATGCCACCATCCATCCTAATTCTTTAAAAAGCCCCACAACTTTTGCAATGAATATCAGACCCTGTGATTAGCAGAAGTAGAAAAGCAGAGTGGGGAACTATGTATCACTATGGAATCAGTCTTATATACTGGATCCTATTAATGGGAACAGTTCTCCTTTGTGGTATCAGATGAAATCAGACTCGGCCTTCCCCATGCTGTTCTTGCTCTTTTTAAAATATACAAACATTTAACTACAAAAACCATGAATATTCATTTGATCCAACAAATATTTATGCGAAAGCAGCTAATTACTTAAACATGTCCTATTAATGACATCTGTGCACAAATGTACATAAACAGGGTACTTTCATCCACAAGAAGTTCACAATCTAAAGCTGTTGCTATTGAGTGCTGTCAATTAAAGAGACTCAAAACTAAGTCTGGTTTTCAGAGGCTATAGACTGCATGGGAGGAGATTGCCTGTCCTCCTCCTGTAGAGCAGCTGGCGGACCCCTAAACCATCAGAGCTCCCTTACAATCTAGTATAAACCAAACTTCTCAGGAGTTCACAAAAAGGTTCACACTGTTAAATTAAGTCATTACTAGTCGCTGTCAAGTAGATTCCAACTTAAGTGCTGAAGAGTTGAACCATGCACCATAGGGGATTCAATGGCTGAGTTTTTAAGGTAGATTGATTGAGTTTTCTTCCAAAATACTACAGAATGACTCCAGACTTCCAACATTCCAGTTAGCAGTTGAATGTTTTAACTGTACTTTGCAGGAGCTCCAAATTTTGGTAATGCCTCAAAATCAACTGTCATTCATAGCAAACTTATAAGAACAGAATAGAGAAGCACCATAAGGTTTTCTATCTGTATATGCTTACAGAAGAATATTGTCATATATTTATCACTGGAGACTGTAGTAGGTTTAAAATGTTCACCTTCTAGTTAGTATCTAAGAACTTTAACCAATGTGTAACCAGGGCTCTTAAATGAGGTGACTGTTTTAAGGTTCCACTGAGTATGACTCATAGTGACCCTATGAATGATACATTTGAACAATGTCCTATCCTGTGCCATCCTCACAATCTCTAATATATTTGAATCCACTGCTGCACACACTGTGTTGATTTACTTGTTTGAGGGTCTTCCTCTCTTTCACTGTCCCTCCATCCACTAACTAACCATTATTCACTGCCTTTTAGTCAATTTTGACTCATGGTAACCCTCCTTCAAGCTTCTGAGGCTATATATCTTTGCAGGATGAGACTGTCTATATCTTTCTCCCTTGGAGTATGAATTAAAGCACTGATCTTTCAGTCAGCAGACCAAGACATAATCCACTGTGCTGTCAAGGCTTCACAAAGAGTCATTAAAGATATGCAAATCAAACTACATAGAGCTACTATATCACCCCTGTAGACACTGCACTAATCCAAGCAAACCGACCAACTAAATCAACCAACAACAACAACAAAAGAAATCACAACACCTCACTGCTGATGGGATTATAAAATAGTACTACCACTGTGGAAAACAATTTAGCATTTCCTCAAAAAAGGTAGAAATAAAAATACTGACAGTGCAATCCTACTCACGTGCGCATGCACACACACACACACGTGCAAGATCTAATAGGAATGTCACAAATTTACATTTGCACACCTATGTTGACTGCAGTATTATTCAAGAAAGCAAAATGATGGACACAACCTGAGAAGTCATAAGCAAAAGAATGAATAAATAAAATAGGGTGAGTCTGCAAAAAAGAACCTGAATGAATCTGGATGACATAATGCTGAATAAAACTAGTCTATCATAGAAGGATAAATATTATTAAAAATCCAACACTTTATAAGAAGACAAAACTAATTACATAACTAGAAATGAACATTCTTTAGTGGTTATAGAAATGGGATGGAGAGAGGAAATCACTCTTTAAAAAGTAGTTTTGATATGCACACCCATGTTTATTGCAGCTTTGTTCACAATAGCAAGGAGTTGGAAACAACCTAAGTGCCCATCAACAAACGAATGGCTAGAGAAGCTGTGGTATATTCACACAATGGAATACTATGCTGCATTAAAAATCAAGGAACTCATGCAATATTACTCAAAATGGTTGACTCTGGAGAACATTATGGTGAGTGAAATGTCCCAGTCACAAAGGGACAAATATTGCATGGTGCCACTGTTGTAGAATGGGACTGTCCTTGGGGTTGGGGAGAGACTGAGTAAGATGGGTTCAAGAATGTATACTGCACTGAAACAGAGGAGGGAGAAAACTGTTTAAAAGAGATATGTGATTAGGTATTTCTGTCATGACAGGAGTCTAGAGCGCTGGCTACATGGTGGAGTGGACCTGGGGGAGGGTTTGTAAAATAATGAAAGAATCCTTTCTTTTACTTTTCCAAGAGGGTAATGTCTGGGGGGGGGGAGCCTTGGGAGGGGACAAATCTACAACAATGAATGAATGGAAATCCAAAGCCTCTGTAAATTTTCACTGAAATTAATAACAAATTTAAATTAAAAAAAAAGAATTAAGTTAGAGTAAGGATGGCAATGGAACCACCTTACCTCTGTAACTTGATTTGTGCCACTATTAGAACCTCTACTCAGAATATTATTGCTTTTCAATATTTGACTCATGCACTTTTAACGTGTTAGTTAAATTTGTATCTTTTAGGCTGCAACACTTCCATGATACATCTTCAAGGATATGAACATGTACGGCTAAGCACAATTGATAACAGTGCATCTAAATTCCAAAATCAATCTCCATAATAGTCTATGTGTTTCCTACTGCCAAGGGGGCCCTTTAGAGTAGTGAGAGAAGACAGTCACCCTGAAACCCACAGCCTCCCTTTTCAGCAGGAAGTAGCTAAGAGAATACACCATCCCCTTTTCCTTATGAATCAGGGTGAAGTCTCTCTCAGGGAGGAGTAATAGGGAATGGCAAGGGACACACTGACAAAGGAGATTAATCAGAACTGGCTTTGACAAGCACTGTGGCAATTGGACAATTAAAACAGACATGGGGGGGGGGAAGAAGAACGAACTGGGGAGGAGGGTGGAGAAAACAGTGCAACAATGAATGAATGAAAACATCTCTGTAAATGTTCATTAAAACTAATAAAATTTAATAATAAAAAAAAGAAGAAAAGAAGAAAAAAGTAGTCTTGGTAAAAAGAAGAAAAAAATAACAAATATAGTTTAAGAGTTTATTAAATTATGGTAATAAAAATGCACACAATTTAAAGATGTTATGAGCAAATGCTATAATATATATAACAGCAGTAACAACCCAAAAAACAAATAAGTGGTTACAGAGAAATTATGTAATGACTTATTTGTTTAAAAAGGTATATTTGTACATAAATGTGTGTGTTTGCTTGGCTCCACAGTCAACACTCTTGGTAGCAGCAGCCAGGAAATCAAGAGATGAATTGCATTGGGAAAGTCAGCTGTCAGGGACCTCTCAAGAGTACTGAAGAGCAATGATGTCAGGTTGGAGACTAAGGTGTGCCTGATCCAGGCTATAGTCTTCTCAACTGTGTGTTATGTATTGGAGAGCTGGACAGTGACTAGGAATGATAGAAGGAAAATTGATGCCTTTGAGCTGTGGTGCTGGAGAAGAGTGTTGCATATACCATGGACTGCCAGGAGAACAAAAAGTTTTATCTTAGAGAGGGTGATAAACTGGGCTGCTCCTTGGAGTCAAGGATTCTGAAGCTTCATCTGACATATTTTGGGTATGTTGCAAGGAGGAATCAGTCCTTGGAGAGGGCCATCGTGTTTGTGAGAGTGAAGGGATGGCACAGGAGAGAAAGACCCTCAATGAGATGGATCGATTCAGTGATTGGGGTAGTGGGAGTAGGTGTGTCAGAGACAATGAGGTTGGCACAGGATACAGGAGGGTTTAGGGCTCTTGTACATAGGGTGGCTATGAGTCGCAAATGACTCGACGGCCCATAACAAAACAACAATAACAATGGGTAAACCTGTAGGCATTAATAAGTACATGTTTGTGCCTGTTGAGTATATAATATTATATATATTTATACATATATTTATTATATAAAATAAAGTACAACAGTCATGGCTACTTCTCAACTATAGCCAAACACCTGGAAAAATTAGTTTACTGGGCATGAAGATTTAAGACCAAAGTCTTGTGGGATAACTCAAGTCAACTGGCACAACCCTATCTATAAAGTTTATGTTCTACATGCTATTATGATAAGCATTGTCTGGAATTTTAAAAGTTTGGGAGCAACCATGTCTGATGCAACGACTGGTCGCTATTAATCTAGAGGAAAAGAAAGAAAAAGAAAGAAAATATTCAAAGTTGAATGTCTCAGAGCAAAAATTTAGATAATTCCCCAGTTTGTGGCAGTTCTGACCACAAACACAAGAGATGTTCTTGGATAGAATGGCAGAAAAGTGTGCAACAAAAAAAATTTAAGTCAAGTCCAGACGTACTAGGTCAATAAGGATTAAAGGACTTAAGGATTAAGACTATTGTCCTGAGTTACTTTTAAAACTCGAATTTAAACTACTGGAGTTACATTTCACTCATAAAATAAACACCATTTGTATTTCAGTTATCTAAATATGCATAACAAAAATGCCACATGCGGACAGCTTTAGAAAAACGATTCTCTT
This sequence comes from Elephantulus edwardii, assembly GCF_000299155.1. Taxonomy (NCBI): domain Eukaryota; kingdom Metazoa; phylum Chordata; class Mammalia; order Macroscelidea; family Macroscelididae; genus Elephantulus; species Elephantulus edwardii. The sequence continues at coordinate 34,050,782 of NW_006399760.1, forward strand.
CTGCTTTAGCAGGCTAGAAATCCAAATTCAGGGTGCCAGTTCAAGGCAAAGAGTTTGTTGGGCTTGGCATTAGAGATTCCTACTATAGCTTGGCCTTCACCTGTGTCAAGGAGGTTTACAACACAGGAACTAGGTCCAAAGGACTGAAGCTGGTCCAGGATCTCCTTTCATGATGATAAGAAACCACCCTATTCTTAGGCATGTTCTCTCTCCTTTGACATCTTGAAAGATAAAACGTGTAGTAGGCCATGCAGAATCAAAGATGTGATATTAAAGGTATTGCAATCTAATCTTAATATTTTTACAAACAATGGGTTTACCAGATTATGGGAAAAGTATTTTATAACAATTATATTTAAAAACACAGAATTGTGGCATACTCAAGCGAATACATACTTTGAGGGTCCACACAATTCAATCTATACTAAAATCCTAAGTCCTATGCTTTTTTATTCTTCTTATTTATCTATCTGAGACCATATGGTCAGCATTCTACCCTATTAAAAAGGTAAGTTTCTAATAAGCTAGTTATTGGAAAGGCCTGAATCAGGCACACTTTAGTCTTCAAAATGACATCACTACTCCTCAATAATTTAGAGTGGTCCCTAACTGCAGATCTTCTTATTAGCTATGCACCTGAGAGCTGAACAATGAATAAGGATGACAGAAAAAGAACTGATGCCTGTGAGTTTGAGAAGAGCACTAAAAATCCCATGGACAGCCAAGAAAACAAACAGATGTGTCTTGGATAGGGTGCAGCTGGAATGCTCTCTGGAGGTAAGTATGATGAAACTTTCCCTCACATACTTTGGACATGTTACTAGGAGGGGCTATTCCTTGGAGAAGGACATAATGTTGGGAATGGTGGATGGTTGGTGAAGGAGTGGAAGACACTCACCCAGGTAAACTGACATGGCGACTACGACTATGGGTTCTTGTGTGTCAGGAACTGTCAGGATGGCACAGGACAGAACAGGGTTTAGATCTTTTGGTCAGAGTGTCACTATGAGTCGTGCTTGACTCAGTGGCACCTAACAACAACAAACAAAGGTAAATTTGGAAGGAGAGCAATAGGAAAGCTGGATTAATAGAAGCAGAAAGATGGAGAATGCTAACACAATGTTGAAAATGTACCAATGTCTGTGAAAGAGATGTATAGAAATAAGTGGAAACCTAATTTGCTGAGTAACCTTTTATCACTTAATATTCCTTTTAAAAAAAATGTATACAGATTTAAAATAATAATTCTGCAAATTTATTAGATCTTGACCAAATCCTTGATTTGCATTCATTTGGTTAAAAGTATTATCTCATACATCAAGATGAGTTTAGTACTCAAAAACAAATGTTAAGAAGAGAAAATAATATTTTATAAATGTGAAATAAACAGACTTTTCACAATAACCTATTATCTCACTGAGGAAAAAATTGTTAAAATGAATCAACATATTTTTTAGTTGACACTACAAGAATTTCATTATTTGCAAATAAAACCAGTTTTACACTATTAAAAACGTGGTGATGCAATAAAATTTTAATCTGTTCTTTAAAAAACAAAGTTTAACTTTAAAATGTTGACGAAGTATTCCATATATAATTAAAAAGAAAATAAATTACTGTCCTCCTGTGGCTGGTGAAGGAAGCATCCAATGAACTGACTGTGTAATGTGGAAGAGAACTTAGGGAATCTACAGCTATCCAGGAGAACTTGGGAATCGACTTTCGCTTAGTCTTTGTATTTGGGCTCAGTCTACACTTACTGTTCTTTTTCTCTCCTCTAGCTTATCCAGTACAGTAATAGTTGTTGTTGTTGTTAGGAGCCATTAAGTCAGGTACCTTTTTCTCCTGAGCTAATCTATTCAAGTTGCTGTTAGCAGGTGCCATTGAGTTGACTCATCAAAACCCTATTAACAATCAATCTGAACCCTGCCCTGTACTGTATCATCTTCATCATCTCTGACACACTAAAGCCCTTTGCTTAAGTCACCATGTCAATTCATAGCCCTGAGGGTTGTCTTCTCCTTTGCTGACCCTGACCATCTTTCCAAGCATGATGTCCATTTCCAAGGCATAGCCTCTGCTGGCTACATCTCCAAAGTATGAAAGATGAAGCCTTGCATCTTTGCCTCCAAGGAGCACTTTGGTTGCACCTTCTCCAATATTATTCTTTTGGCAGTCTATGGGATATTCAGTATTCTTCTCCAGAATCATAGTTCAAAGGCATCAATTCTTCCTCTGTCATCCTTATTCACTCTCCAGCTTTCTGATATGTAGCACGTGACTGAGAAGACTATGGCCTGAATCAGGCCCACCTTACCCTTCAAAGTTACATCACTGCACTTCAGGATTTCAGAGAGGTACCTTCTATCAATTCTAAGTTTACTAGGAATTACTCATTCCTGAGTTTTAGAGGGCTGCTTCTCAGCTTTCTTCACTGTCAGCTGAAAATTCAGTTATTCAGTTCTTAGTATGAATTGCCTCTCATCCACTTATCATCTTCTCTAATTTTACTGCTATTGATTTCACTAGGAAGCTCTGGTGGCCTAGTGGTAAGAAACTGCACTGCAATCCCTAAGGCAAGCAGTTCAAATCCACTAGCTGTTCAGTGGGAGGATGGGCAACCTCCTCCCATGTGATAACTGCCTCTAAAAACGTGCTGGAGGGTCAATTATGGTTCGATCGCAACTCGAAGGTACTCAACAACAACAACAACACTGCTTTCTCTGCTTACGGGTGTTTTTTTCTTTTTTAAAAACATACCTTTTATATAAAATTATTGGGACTTTAGTAGTAAACATATACTTTCAATCTACCATCTTTATCAGATATTGACTGTTCTTTAGTTTTAAACTTGGAAAAATTGCCCAAGACTATCTCTGTAGGAAGATCTTGGTTTCAGGGGTAAATACAGTGCTAGTGTTGTCAAACTGATTCTGAATCACAGCAAACCTAATAGCATAGAAGAACGGCCTCATATGGTTTCTCAGCTGTGTATCTTTCTTTAAAGATTGCTCCTCCTCTCTCCCTCAGATCAGGTGGTAGGTTTTAACCGTCAACCTTTGGTTAACAGTACAATACTTAAACCAATTCATTATCAGACCTCTTATCATTTACTTTTGAGACCAATTATTATAAAGACTTGTGACTTTAAATTCTACTGCTTCCTTTTTATTGTCATCTCTTTGTATTATTTTACATGTTAAATCTAAATCATATTATGGAGGTTTCATTTTCATTTACACTTATACTGTACTGTGGCATAAGCATACTCTCCATTTGTTGGTATGGCTGTACTTTCTCTTTAGTTGACTGGCTGTGTCTTATGCTATTTCCCTAACAGTAAAAAAATTACCTATCATACATCTTTCACTATGATCATGTTGTCCATTCTAGTTGTATTGGTATTAACCTCCTTTCACTAGCATGTTGTATTGCCAAGTGCTATCTAATATTATGATGGTGACTTTGTTGCTGTTACATATCATCAAGTCTGAACCAAATCACAGGGTATTCATATGCAGTAAATTGCACAGGAGGAGACTGCCCATTTTTCTCCCATAGAGCAGCTGGTGAATTCAAACCACCTACCTTGCTTGGGTTGGCAGCTCAACTCCTTACCACTAAGCCACCAGAGCAATATATATCAGCCAATCTGGTGCAAGGGGGGAAAAAAGGTGGGATTTAACACTTTAATGGTTCCAGCCCTCACTGGATGTAGAAGAGTTTACCACAAAAGATAACGGAGACATAAATAAGCAGAGAATCTGAGAAGAACTCAGTACTATTAAGAAAGAAAATTTAGCAGGTTCTTACCCTAAGAAACTACAAAAAAAAAAAAAAAAGACACAGAGAGAAGGCATTTCTCCAGCAAGTATCCTGACTTCAGACTTCTAGCCTCCAAAACGATGACAGATTAACTACTTGTTTGTTAAAGCTATCTGCTTCTGGTATTTCTATAAGAGCAGTAGCAGGAAACTCAGACAAGTCCAATAAAAGATATTCTCCTCACCTGAAAATAAAACAAAAACCATTCTTTAGTCCCATTTCAAAACACAAACTGAAAAATTTGCTGTGCAGCATTGCTTTAGAACTTTTAATTCTCTATCTTTTCCCCACTTCAGAGAACAAAAGGAATGAGAGACAGCCATTAACAAGGAGCAGAAAAACAAATCTGTTCTGAAGGAAGTGCAATCAGAATGCTCCTCAGAGGCAAAGATGGTGACATTTTCTTTCACTTACTTTGCGTATAGTTTTAGGAGGAAAAATTACTTGGGCAGAGACATTGTGCTGAAAAAAAGAAGGAGGTCAAGAAAAAAAGCAGGAAGATAGCAACAAGATGGATTGACTATTACAGTGGGTTTGAGCATGACCGAGATCGCGAGAACTGTGTAGGAGAGGGCAAAGTGCAAATCTGTTTTATAACTTGACCATAAGTAACAGTTGACTTGGTGTCACCTAACAACAACATTTCTACCAAGTCCAATGCCTTCTTCAATTTTCTCTACAGCTCGAACCCATAAGCCTGTTAGAATTTTTTACAGCACTGATATATTCCCCTCTCCATGCTGCACAGTGAAAGAAAGGAAGACCTTCAAAGAGACAGAATAGCAGAGTAATAATGGACTTGAGCACGGGAATGGCACAAAGATTGGAATCTGTTATTCATGGGGTTGTTATAAGTTGTGGTCAATTTGAAGGCTTCCAACATGGCACTCTGTTTGGAAAAGTAAAGAGAAAATATAAAAGATGAGACAAGTTTAGGTGAGGACTTTTCTACTTCCCTGGGATCACACCATTCTTTCATATTTAAAAATATTGTATATGCACCTCTACTGTGGTATCTTCCACACACAAATCCCGACTATTAGTGTTTATGTTTTTCCACTAGTCTAAGTCCATAAAGCAAAGTGAATGTGTTTTATTATTACAAATATACTATGTTATTCAAGACGAACAATGCAATGTTTACTGAACCAACCAAAGAACAGATCATATTTATATATTTGTCTTTAAGACAGAACTTTCTTATCTATGCTAGTAAAGACATACTAATTTGGGATAGGCAATAGAAGGCATCAACAAATATAAGTTTATAAAAACTATAAAGTGTTTAGAATAATGTTTTAATGCCAGCAATGTACTAGACATGCCTCCTGCTTAAAAATGTTTGATATTTACTTACATGTATAATTTTGTACAACATCTGGGGAAAGCTGAAAATGGAACACCATAAGGCCAGAAGGCTGAAAGGGGTAGGACAGAAATGAGAACTGCACTAAGGAAGTGAGAGGATCATAATTACATTGTGGGTATTATAATTAATGCTGTAAAACAAAATGGGCATAAGTGTTGAGCAGAAAATAAATTTGTAGTGTAAACTTTTTACTCACATAATGGGGAAAAAATGATGCTTCATATTGGAAATTAGTTTATATGAAATACACCAAAATCTAACGGACAAAAAACTGCCCTTAGGGTAGGAAAAAAATAATAAAGAGTATTAGTTGAACCTTAGATTGTTAGTTGTGTTAGGTAGAGAAGGAGATAAAAAGAGAGGAAAAAACCACAACCAAATGTATCTTTATTGAAATTGTAAGCTGTTGCACACAGTTGTTTCACCTATTCCCTAAGAAGCAACATGTCACAAGTAGAGCTAACAAATACTTTAACTGTGATTCCACTTGCAAGCAGCAAAAAACAAAACAAGCAAAACAAAAAAAACCCCCAACAACAAAAAAAAAACCCTCGTAAACCAACAAAACCAAAACACATCTTTGAAATATATCAGATATTCAATAACCAACTCCTGAATGAGCAGAATAAGTAAATTACTTCAGGTGCTAAAGGTTTTGAGCTTATATTTGTATTTATAAAAAAATGAGCTAGTTCAGATGGTTGTTTAAGGGTTACAATACACAGGCATGTTAATTAAGACTCAGTTAAAACTGATCTTATGTTAATAATTTAGTCATACCTCAAACATGTAACACTGCTCTTAAAGGAAAAATCCTTTTTATTTGTATATAAATATACATTTAATAAATAAATCATTTTATTTATTTATAGTTGTTGCTGCTGTGTACTGTAGAGTCAGAACTGACCCATAGCTGATGCTTCAGTGGGTTTTCAGAGGCAGTTAATCACATAAGAAGAGACTGCCCATCCTCCTGCATTAGATCACTTTAACCCAAGGTAAAATTAAAGAGGAAAGGTGTGAAGAAGTTGCAATTTTAAGGAGTATAGTTAAGGAATCATACAATGGGTGATATCTAAATAAAGATCTATGAAGCAGAGAGCCATAAGTATATACTGGAGATTAATGTTTTTAAGGAGAAGTGAGCAAGTTCAGAGTCTCAGTTGTGAAAAGAAGCAGTGAGGGTCAAGAATGTTATGAGTTAATGAAGGCACAGAGCTTGAGAGTGGGGAACAGATGGTACACAGCCTTGTTGGTTCACTGTACCAAAATTCATTGGCAGACACAGAAGAATTTCATGAAACAATATATGAAAAAGAGCCCAAGGCGATGAAGAAGTTCAAGCTGTTCTGAAAGAATTGGCAAAAAACAACACCCCAGGAATTGATGGCATACCAATTGACGTCTTTCAACAAACAGATTCTGCCCTGGCTGTGTTCACCAAGTAGTACCAAGAAATCTTGAGGAAACCACTTGGCCACCTCACTGGGAAAGATCTGTATTTGTTCCCATTCCAAAGAAAGGTGACCCGACAGAGTGCGGAAATTATCAAATAATGTTGATTGTTGGTTCAGAATCGGAAAGGGAGTAAGCCAAGGATGTGTCCTTTTTCCATACCTTTTCAGTCTATATGCAGAACAGATCATCCAGCAAGCTAGACTCTATGAGGAGGAAAATGGCATCAGGACTAGGGAAGATTCATCAACAACCTGCATTAAGCAGATGACACAACCTTGCTTCCCAAAACTGAAGAAGGTATAGGTATTTGCTGCAGAAGGTCAAATTGCAGTCTTAAACATGCAATGAAGCTCAATATCAAGAAAATGAAGATTCTTGCCACTGGGATGACTGGAAGCATCATGATGGATGGTGATGAGACTGAGACTGTTAACAGCTTCTGTTTGCTTGGCTCTACAATCAACATTGTTGGTACCAATAGCCAGGAAATCAAAAGAAGAATTGCACTGGGAAAGTCTGTTGTCAGGGACCTCACCTGAGTACTGAAGAACAACAATGTCATTCTAGAAACTAAGGTGTCCCTGATCCAGGACATGGTCTTTGCAATTATGTGCTATGTATCAGAAATTGGACAATGTTTAGAAATGAAAGGAGAATTGATGCCTTTGAGCTGTGGTGCTGGAGAAGAGTATTGAATATACCATGGACTGCTAAGAAAACAAACAGGTTTATCCTGGAAAGCGTGAAACCTGGCTGCTCCTTGGAAGCAAGAATCTGAAGCTCAGTCTTATATACTTTGGGTGTGTTGCAAGGAGGAACCCGTCCTTGGAGAGGGACCTTATGCTTGGGACAGTGGAGGAACAGCTCAGAAGAAGACCCTCCATGAGATGGACTGGCTCAGTGAACTCCAGTAATGGGAGCAGGTGTATCAGGGGTTGGCACAGGTTAGCGCAGGGTTCAGAAATGTGGTACACAAGGTCGCTATAGGTCACAGGCGACTTGATGGCACATAACACAACAACAAAAGAGACGGCAGAGATCAAAAAGATTTATGAAGAAAGCAACCTTTGCCAATGTTGTGACATTGGAGTTTAGTGACAAAGTGTGTATGTTTTCTGAAATTTTCTATCTATAAGACAGACACAAAGAATTCTGAGCAACTAGATTTTTTTAAAGACACAGGAAATCACCAGTAAGGGCAACATAGAAATAAATCATTATCAATTTATTTCATGAACAAAAGTTGATTTTTATTAGTAAATAAAATAAAAGAATAAAAAGGACAAGCATTAAATGTGGTATCACAAAATAAATAACTTTCTGGTGAAAAACTTTGTATGCATTCTATTATATTATGATGAAAATGTACCTATTGATGTAATATTTTTTAAATCCATTAATATAACGACATCACCTAAATATACCTCGAAACCTCTTATTTATGGCACGGTAACTTCGGTATTCTTTTGATTCTTTTCCACCTTTGTACAAGGTCTTTTTGTCCTTGTTTTTTCCACTGAGCACTTCCACACAAATAACTAAAGATTCAAATGTAATTCCATGATTCAGACTATAATATCTTTCTTCTTATCTCTAAAATGTTTTTGCAGATTATGTTTGTATTTTATGTATTTGTTGACTGGCCTAGTGGCAAGAAACTGTGCTGCAATCTTAAAGGCATGCAGTTCAAGGCCACAAATTGCTCCCTGGGAGGATGGGCAATCTCCTCCCTTGTGACTAACTGCCTCTGAAAACGAGTTGAAAGGTCAGCTATGGGTAGGTTCCAGCTCTACAGTACTCAACAACAACAACAACATATACCTCTGAACAGAATTGTGCATTCACGAAGAAAAGAACTGTTTGGAAAGTGGATTAAATGTCAATTCACTTCAATTTAATATTTACACAATCTAGGCAATGAACCTTACTGAAAACAGTGAGAAATTCCAAGGCAAGATAAGAGTTTGGATCTTTATTACACTTGGACTTACTTTTCTACAATTACCGTATTTTTATTCAAACCAAAGCAGAAAACCTGTTTTTCTATATATTCAGCTCCTTTTCCCTAATCACCATATTTTATGCAAACAACACATACCATAAAGTTCTACATACCCTTA
>NW_006399760.1:34059653-34078144 GCF_000299155.1 Elephantulus edwardii
ACATGTTTATGATTTTCATTTCGTTTTTCTTTTATCAACAGACTTAATATTCAATTTGGTGCCTGTGATGCAGAGATTGGCTTCCCAGAGCAGACACTGAGAAACCTACCCTCAAGCTTCTAAAGTAAGCCCTTGTCTGAAAGAATTCCACCCCTGATTTGCAAACTACTTTCTCCAAATCTCTTTTTTTCACCCACCCAAACACAATCCTCCCTGGGCAGCCAACTCTAATGCAGGAGGTGTGCGAGTTAGTGCAGCCCGAGATGGACGGCGTGATTCTAAAATGAATAAGGTCAGCACACTCCACCCACACATTCTGTCCTGACTTCAATTCAAGGTGTTTGAATCTTCCGTCCATGTTAATGTAACAGAACACACGTGATGTACTTGGTACAGACAAGTCACGTATGAATTCATCCCTCACTCACAGGACATGGCTGACTGTTAATTCAGGAGGCCAGGAGCAGTGAACATATGTACTGTCCTACTACCAGATGTCATATGGGCTGGCACCACTGAAACCAGGCAAGCTACCCATCAATATGGACCAAGGCTCCTCATCACTATGGGACCAGGCAGTGGTCAAAATGAGGAAGGTCTGAATGCAGCCCTATGCTCATACGAAGCACAATGTACCTGAGCAAAGTTCTACTGCAAGGAAAAGATTTCGGGCCCAGTGAAAACTGCTCCAGAGCAAACATACATCATCAAATGTTTTATTTTCCATTTACCAGGGTCTGTTATCGCATGATCTCTGCCTTTTCCACTACAGTTTAGACTATTATAAAAAAATATTATCAAAAGAAAGGATTTTCACATGATTGAGGGAGAATGAAGCCAAATTTTACAACTGGAAATGTCACATGAATAGTGTATGCCTGGGATGGAACTTTTTCATTATTTTATCATTTCTGTCCATTAAGTGTTCAGACAATTATTTTCAGGGCACAGCATTTTGTGGAAAACAAAAATTCAGTATGTTGGCCATTCATTAAAGTTTCCTTTTTTAAAAAAGTAAGATTTAAAAATAGGAGTTAATTTTGAATTTTTGGGTGAATAACAGCTGATATTTGAACCACCGATGTTATAATAGTAAAAGCCTTCATTTACTCAAATTAAGTTCAGGTTAGTCTATGTAGCATGTGTATATTATATCATGTATCATTCTAACAGTGTTAATATTAAAACAATGTACCTTTTGTGGAAATGCAGTAGATACTGAATTTCTTCTTATTCATATATACATTTTAAAATAATACTGAAAAATGGATCAGTATAACACAATTTAAATAACTACCATACAGAAATTTTTCATTAATACAGTTCAAAACATTCAGATTTTAGAAAATATTCAAGATACAGTTTATAGCCTTACTATAGTTGTTATTGTGTACGGTAAAGTTGGAAGAGACCCATAGCTGACCCTTTCGGGGGTTTTCAGAAGCAGTTGATCACACAGGAGGAGACTGTCTACCCTTCTCCCGCAGAGTGGATGGTGGCCTTGAACCACATTCTTTAGAGATTGCAGGGTAGCTTCTTGCCACTAGGTCACCAGAGCTCCCTTACTATAGTAGAAATTTTATTTAAAATTAGTATTTTCAGATTTATAGTGACCATTAAATATAGAAATTCTTCAAAGATATTTGTATGGTTTAATCATTGTTAGTATATTTTACAAAGATATTTTAAAACGGCACATAACAACAACAACTATAATTTTACTTTTGATATTAGCGAAAGTTGAATAGTAAAAGTCAGCTAATACATGATAGAGTTGTTTTGGGGAAAATTGATTTTTGTAACTTTCCAATAATGGAAATGTCTAAGGAGGAGAAAACCAGATATGAGGGTATAGGGCCATGAGCATCTCTCTTAAAGAGCCAGAAGGAGTAAGAATAGCAAAGCCCCTAGCCGCCCCCTCCCCCCCGAGTAGAAAGCCGATAAAGAACCCATAGCCCAGCTCCATGTGCCTCTGGAGCCCCAACAGCAGAGGTTTGTTAATTCATTGCTGACTCAGACTTACAGTTATGGCACCAACAATGAGGGGGTTTTTTAGGGAAGTGAGTGGGGGAGGCAAAGAATATGTCACAATACAAGTCTAGGCATTAGCCCAACAGTTCCAAGGCCCAATTCCCCAATAAGTCTAGACTCTGGTTTCAGTTCAGCAGTTAAATCCAAATCATGAGCAAACTTTGCCTCAGAGTGGTTCTAACCAAATCATCTAGGAAGGTTTAACTCAGAGCAGTAATAAGTTAGCTTCTCCTTCAAACATCCAGCAAGAACAGCCAAACCTTTAACTGTTGTCAGCACAAATGCAAGAAACCTCAAGACATACCTTGCAACCATTTGTCCACAGCAATGCCAGGGTTTTACTATTTCAAGTCTTGCTGCCCAGGAGGGTAGGCACTCTTTCTCTTATCCAAGCCCCACACCTGCTGATGATTTGCAAGACCGTGTGTCTGCAGTCTAAGGTAGCTCGAGAATAGAGGCTAACTGGCTTAAAAAAGGCAACTTTTCGGCTACTATCACAGGAAACAACTACCACATAAGACACAGTGGGAAAAATCACTGGACTTTTATAAGTTTCAATCAAGAAATTTGTACAATGTAATAACATATCTTCTAAAACAATTAACGCTCACTCATTGTCATCAGATTGAAACTGACTTATACCTGCCCCAATAGCAGGTTTTCAGAGTCTATAAATGCACTGGAGATTGCTCTTCCTTACCACACAAAGTGGCTTGCAGATTCAAATGGCATGTCTTTTGAGTTGTCATCACAACTCCTTACCACTAGGCCATCATATTGGTACAATAAAAATCAGCAAAGGTTAAGCCTAAATGCCATTTTGTTAACATTAAACATCCTCATTAAATACCACTGTGTCTTTTTGGCTATTAGCCTCTTTTCAGTGTTTCTTACATGTGCTATCTTGTTTACAATTATATAACTGCCAAAGTACCCACTGATCGGGAGAGAAACTGACTCTCAGTTCCTTGCCTGTGTACTCTTACTAAAGCTCTCTTAGAGCACAGGTGGCCTAGTGGCAAGAAGCTGCACTGTAATCCCAAAGGCACAAAGTTCAAACCCACTAGACGCTCTACTGGAGAAGGAGGGGCAATCACCTCCTATGCCAATCAGATCTGATTCGATGGTACACAAACAAGCGCCAAAAAAACAAAAACCAAAAAACCACAACACCAAACAAACAAAACCCCAAACTCTCTTATCACCAAGTGTGTGTAAGAGAGTGTGTGTGTGTGGATAGTCAGAGAACTGCATAAACTACCTACACTTCACTACAAAGGAAACTTGGGAAATGACGCTTTTATTTTAGCTGGAGTTGAGTGCAGAATAACTGGAAAAAGAAAATTCAGTATTAGGGGACAATTATTAGTCACTGCCATTCTTAGCACTGACCATGACAGATAAAGACTAAAGTTGTCAGCAATTTCATTTTACTTTGATCCAGAATCAACACCCGTGGTAAAAATGGCCGAGAAACAAAAACACATGTGATATTTGGAAAAGATGTTGTCAAAGATCTCCCTAAAGTGCTCAGGAGAAAGGATATCCATTTAAAGGCAAAGGCATATCTGATCCAAGACATGGTCTTTTCAATAACTTTTTATGCATTTGCAGGCTGGACTTTTTGAATCTACAGTGAATAAGGATGGCAGAAGAAAATCTATACTGAATATCCCAAAGACTTCCCAAAAGAATAAATAAGTCTCTCTTATTATATATGTTGTAATAAAGCAAAATCTCAGTCCAAGAACTCAGACTATGTTACTTTGGGCAAATGACCTAAAAAAAAGATAAGGACTATGATGAGGGGACAAGAGAACTTAGGCTGCACCAAACACTGTGCTAATGACTATTACAAGCATAGTTTCACTTATATTTGCAACATTCCTGGAATACATATAGTATCACTATTTTAGAGGGGGAAACACTAAGAACAACCTTGGAACACAAACCCAGTAACCTGTTTCAAAAAAGCCTACACTGAAATCATTATAGAATGGCTTTATTCTGTACAAATTAAGTAGTAAACAGCCATTAGTAACAGTAATGCAATTAGTAACAGTGATGGGACAGTTGCAATTAAATACTGTAAAGAGTATCTACCCTAAATTGCAGTTAGTGTACTTCATTTATTTTTAAAAATAAAAATAAACCAACAAGCAAAAACAATAACTTCCTTAATCGAGTGCTCACTTTAAATTCATTGTAAATGATTAGATACTAAGCAGAAGGTTTTCCATAGAAATATGTCCATATTTTGTTGTAAAACATTCAAAAGGGCATAAAAGTTATGATGAATAAAAGCAAATAAGGAAAGAACTAGAGATTCGAGAGTTAAATGTTCCCTGAAGAAAACAGATAAACCTGTAATAACCACCAATGGATTAAATGATGACATGTCAACATATAGTCACCATCTCACCTCAGGAGCGGTGGCAAAGTTTAGTAGAGCAGCAAGCAATAAATTTTGGAAAGGATGTAGGGAGATAAGAACTCTCATATACTGTTGGAGGGCTTGTAAATATCATACCACCACCATGGAAGGCAGTTTGGTGTTTCCTCAAAAAGTTGAATATAGAAATTCTGTATGACCCAACTGTTCCACTACAAGGAATATACCCTAAGGAAATTAGAACTCAGACACAAATGGAGATTTGTACATCAATGTTCATAGTAGTGTTATTTACCATCAAAAGAACACAGAAATAGCCCAAATGTCTAATTACAACGGAATGGATTGAGAAATAAATAATGGTATATTCACACAATGGAATACTATGCAGTAGCCTGGAGCAAAGATTTTAAAAAATACTACGTAACAGGAAAGACTAGAGTATTATATTGAGTGAACTCACTCAGTGAGTTCCTAAGGAAAAATATGGCATAAGACAATTGTTGTAAAAATTGAAGGATGACAAGTAAAACATGTATGGGAATCCAGGAAGGACAGTGGAGGGAGCAGAGGGGTGAGGATGGGAAGGGGCAAAAATCACAGAGTTGCACAATTTAGTAGGTGGAGGGATGGGGTAAAGGAAATGGGGAAGTTTCAGCCAGGACCTATAAAGATGGGTATAGACTAACAGTGATTAACTTTATAAAGCATAATGCATAGGAATGATTGTACAAAACACAATGTGAATTAAGAATAATGTGAAACACAATATATACAAACTTTGTAAGCAAATCAATATAAAATACACAGTTTTAAAAATATAATAAAATGTGTTCTTAAAAAAATCTTTAAAAAATTCACCTTAATAATCTATTTAGAAATAAAATGCTAGCACAAATACACAAGTGGCATACTCATCAATTTAAGTTTCTAACAATTGCTGCTTCTATATTTACTGAATAATTAAAATTCAGTAAATCCACAGACTACGTTGTTGTTGTTGTTGTTGTAACAACAACAACAACATATTTACTGAATAATTAAAATTCAGTAAATCCACAGAATAAGTAGATTTAATAAATAACATTTTTTTTAATAAATAACATTTTAAATTTATTTCTCTTTTGTTTTAAAAATATATAATATCATCACTTTTAGTTAGAATTTTATAATACTGTGGATTAAAGTATTGATAAGATTTCATTCAGATAATGTATTCTTTTTTATATAAAGTAGAATTTAAAATTTTAAACAAAATTAAAGGGGAAAATATCATTTACTTAGACTATGATTTTCTAAGCAATTCTCCATTATTTGGAAGATTCTCAATGAAAAGTTATACAGCATGTCTAAGAATTCTTACTGGGATATACTTTCATAATGTTAATAACTCATTATAGTCTCAATTTTTATTTATATTTAGTTCTTGTTAGTTTTCATTACACACAAAATGTAAAAACCAAACTTATGTTATTCATTGTGTGAGTCAAACTGCAGTATGTTAATATATCAGGCACAAAATTTTCATTATAAAGCAGTAGTAATTTTAATTAAAACACTATTTTAAATCCTTGAAAACGGTATATTTAAAGTACGTAAGTCAATAATTAGTAGTTTGTAGCCTGTGTAATTTAAAATGTGGTCACTTGGACATTAAAAAAGAACATTCTAGCTCTATGCATCATAAATAACTTCCAATATTCTCAGAAAGCATGCAACATCCTTGAAAACATAATTAAAATTTTTATCTTACTGTGGTCAACGTGGTCAATCTTGTGACATCACTGTTGAGAAATCTGCAATAAGGAAACAGATATACCAATTAGTTGAATCGTACTGTAGTAAATAATTTTAGAAACTTATGTTTAGAATTTTGTCTTCCCAAATCTCATAACCATATTAATATAAAGTTATTACAAAATCTAAAACTAAGTGTAACAATTACTTCTATTTCGATGCATTTGAATTGTGATGTTTGCAAAGAACATTGACCACACCATGGATTACCAGAATAATAAATAATTTCTTTGAAGACACACAGGAAGAATTTATCCTAAGAGAAAAGAATTATGACACTTGTCTTTAATATTTTGGACACGTTAACAGAAGAACTAGTCCCTGAGAAGGACATAATGCTTAGTAAAAGAGAGAGTCCACACAAAAGGAGACACCCCTCAATGAGATGGAATGACAAAGTGGGTACAACAATGGGTGCAAGCACAGGAAGTAGCCTGTAAGCACAGGAAGTAGCCATTGTGAGGATGGTGAGGATTAGACAGGGCTGCATCCTGCTCAACATTCTGTTATGCAGGCTATGCTCTGGTCAGTATGAGTCAGAATGACACAGCAACAACTATTATAGTTTAAGTCACATTTTTGTTTATAATCAGTAATATCACATGGTTAACATAGTTGAAAACAAACTACACGGTATTTAGGTTAGATGTTATGTTTTCAAATATTCCCTAAGAGAATCATGTATTAATCAATTAAGTAAGCAAATAATCAATGTATTAAATATAAAGAGAAGACAGGGACTGTGTATAGATACCACTTAGTCTAGTGGCAGCTTTTCTGCTACAAGTAAAAACGTGAGAACCTATAAATATAGAATTAAATGCCTTATTCTAATCTCTTTGCTTAGTGAATTGTACTGCTAGACCAAAGGCTTCACCTCTCAGGTAGTGCGAATCGATCAGCAGGTCCACTGAATACAGATGGACAATCTCCTCCCAAATTACACAGCTTTGGAAACTGGTTACACTTCAGAACCAGCTTGACAGTAATGAGTTTAAGTTTTGGCTTTTTAAAAAAAGATTTATAAATTACAAATTATTAACATGTGAAAATATCACCAGGAAGAATCCAGTCTAAACCACAAATCCAAAGGAAGTTTTTCTTAAAGTATTTCTTATATAATCCTTAAGGTTGTCATAGATTGAATGTTCAAAATGGGCTTGATTTTTACCATGTGGTTGGGTAGGACTAACCTAATGATAAGAATGAGGTATGTCTTTTCAGAAGGAATATGCAAACAAGTGGTACAAACTACTAATGAGAGAATTAGTCAGTTTGCCATCCTGCTAGGCTTAATTAGAGCAGGTTCAAGTGCAGAAAATGGGCATTACTTAATAGCAAAAAAGCAGCAGTAGTGAGTCTGTCAAACAATGCAAAGACTAAGCTCAAGGCAGAGGCAACAAAGAATGAGACTGACATGAAACAGAACTAACCAGAGACTTCCATTCTGTGGAGCCCAAGAGAAGACAGAAGGCAAAGATAGAATAAATTGGTAGGACTGACCAAGCTTTGTTTAAACCTCACCTAAACACTCTATGCCAAAGTTCAAAGAGCCTAGAAGCACTGCCTGAGAGGCTATTCTGACTTAAAGACTGTGTTTTCCTTTCTACCTAAATAGTAACTTGTTTTAACAAATCCCAACAAAACCATAAAAAAGTTCTAACAAACTCTAACAAATCCTATACTCTTGAGTACAGTCTGAACTCTATGTGGCCAATGCAACAGATTGGTAAACCCAGAAATAGAATAGTGAGAACCCTGAGAAAGACAGTGTTAAAACTGATAAAACTATGTGCAGGCTGCCTGGGGGCATAGAAATTGGTTCTGGGCTGTAGACATTGTTGACTGGGGACTCTTCCCTTTAGAAATTAGTAGAAGTAAAACTTAGCAGGATCCATGCCAGCTGCACACTTTTTATAGAGTGTTTTCAGTCCTCATTTTGGAAAATGCTAAGATTTTTTTAATTTTATTTTTCCATTAAAATGAAGTAATATGACATAAGCAGCTTACTTTCTCATGTCATAGTGTCTTAATGACATTAATGGAGTTTTCACACATTCTTTCTTCAGATACTTAAGATAATTCCCTCAAGAAGCAAGTAAGAGATATTTTACCCCATATTCATTCAGGTAAAAAAAAAACAAAACAAAAAACACCAGAATTTAGAGAGGTTGCAATCCATCTTGCCTCCTAACATAATCTTCAGTTCAAACAATTCTTATTACATGTATGTATTGCTTAATATCCATGATTTTGTTGTTGTTATTGTTGGGTGCTGCCAAGCTGAATACGAATCATTGTGACCCTATTAATAACAGATTTGAACCTTGTCTTATCTGTTACCATCCTCACACATCCTGACACATTAGAGCACATTGCAGCAGTCACTGTGTCCATCTACCTGCTTCAGGGTATTCATCTTATTTGCCAAATCTTTACTCTTCCAAGCATCAAGTCCCTCTCCAAGGAATAGCCTCTCCTAAACATGTGAAATATGTGAGGTGAAGTTTCATCATCCTTGCCTCCACAGAGCACTCCAGCTGTACCCTCTCCAAGACATATATGTTTGTTCTTTTGGCAGTCCATGGGATGTTCAGTGCTTTTCTCCAATACCATAGCTCAAAGGCATCAAGTCTTCTTTTGTCATCTCTATTCACTGTCCAGCTTTCAAATGCATGGCTAGTGATGGGAAAGACCAGGGCCTAAATTGGATGTTTCGTAGTCCTCAAGCTGACATCATTTATCCTAATTTGGAGAGGTCCTTAAATGCATGCTATCTCAATTTGTCTCCTTATTTCCTGACTGCTGGTGCCAACAATATTTATTGTGAGTCCAAGGAAGATGAAGTTGTTGACAGTAGCAAGCTCTACTCCATCCATCATAATGTTACCTACCAGTCCAGGGGTAAGAATCTCTGTTTTCTTGACACTGAGATATAGTCCATATTGAAGGCTGTATTCTTTGACTCTCTGCAAAAATTGCTTCAAGTCTTTCTCACGTTTGAACAAGCACGGTGTGTCATCTGCATAATACAAGATATTAATGAGTCCCCCTCTAATCCTGATGACACATTCCTTTTCAGAGAGTTCAGCTTCTCTCATAATTTGTTCAACATACAGATTGAATAGTTGTGGAGAGAGAATATAACCCTGATGCACCCCTTTCTTAATACTAAACCATATAGTGCTCCCTAGCTCTGTTCACACAACAGCTTCTTCATCCAGGTATAGGCTTAGCATGAACAAAATGAAGTCCTCTGGGACTGTCATTCTGCTCAATGTCAGCAATAGTGGACAGTTTTTAGGAGAGCTCTCAGATTAAGACAGACTAGGAAGCAGGAGTGGCCATCCACTTCTCAAATAATAGGCCTTTGAAAACTAAAGAAACACATATAGTTGTAATACTATAGTGGCAGAACCTAGACCAGAAGTCAGTTGAAATGAGGAAAAACAATGAGAAATATTGTTTAATAACTGGAATGTGAAATGTACATAGCTTGAATGTTGGAAAACTGAAAACTATAAAAAATGAAATGAAATACAAGAACATTAGGTGAGATGAGATATGACAGCTTTGGCCACTTTGAATCACATAATCATATGGTATACTTTGCTGGGAATGAAAAACAAAGAATTATGGCACTGCATTAAGAGTCAAAAAGCCATTTTCAAGTTTCATCCTGAAATAGAATGTTGTGAGTGACAGGACATTATCCACACACATACAAGGAAGACCGTTAATATGACTATTAGTCAAATATACACCCTCTACATCTAGAGCCAAAGAGAAAGAAACTGAGAATTTTTACCAAGTTTTGTAGTCCAAAATTGACTGAACATGGGATCATGATACATTAACGATAACTAGTGACCGGGAAGCAAAAGTTGGAAACAGCGAGTTGAAAAGTATGGGCTTTGTGAAAGAAACGAGGCTGGAAATAGGATGAATGAGTTTTGTATTTACAATTATTTATTCATTGCAAATACTTTTTTTAAAAGACACAAATGACAACTTTATACATGGACCTCACCTGATGGGCTGTGTAAGAATCAGACTGACTACTACTGTGAAAGAAATTGTTGGAGCAGCTCGATATCGGCAGTAAAAATTAGCCTGGGGTGTAATGTGGGTCAGACTATCGATTACACATGTGCAGGTTCAAATTGAGGTGAAAGAAAATGAAACTAAGTCCACAAGAACCATGATATGATCTTCAATCTATTTCATCTGAATTAAAAGATCATCCTAGCAATAAATTTAAAGCACTGAACACCAATGATCGAGGACCAGATAAATTATGGAATGATATTAAGCATATCATCCATGAAGAAAGTAAAAAGGTCATTACAAAGACAAAGAAGAAAGAAAAACCAAACTGGATGTCAGAAGATATTTTAAAAATTGCACTAGAGCAGAAGAGCGAGTACTTAATCATGAGGTTGTACAATTTGTTGGGTAGGGGGATGAGGGAAATTGAAAGAATTTCTTGAAAACAATGTATTCGAATTTTGTAAATAAACTAGTAAAAAAAAAATTGCACCAGACAAAACAAATATGAGATACTACCTCAGCCCAGTAAGAATAGCAAAATTCAACAGAACAGCAAACAACAAATGCTGATGAGGTTGTGGAGAAACTGGAACCTTTATAGTCACTGTTGGTGGGAGTGTAAAATGGTGCAACCACTATGGAAGGCAGTATGGCTCTTTCTCAAAAAGTTGGAAATAGAAATACAATTTGACCCAGCAATTCCACTACTGGGAATATACCCTAAAGAGACCAAAACTTCTCTCAAGAAGAGTTTACAACATTGTGTGAATGTGTAAAACAATGAAAGAATTTTTCTTTTACTTTTCCAAGAGGGTAGGGTTCTGGGGAGGGAGGCTTGGGAGAGGAGAAATGTGCAACAATGAATGAATGGAAATCCAAAGCCTCTGTAAATTTTTACTGAAATTAATAATAAATTTAAATTTTTTAAAAAAATTTAAGTTAGAGTAACTGCTCATGCTAATAACACTATATCATGGCATGGAAGAGGAATAGTGGAACTGTACCCACATTTACAATATTCTTCTTACCAAAGCCATTTAAGGAAAATAGGAACTGCATTGGAACACGTATCTCTGGATTAGAAATGATCATATTGTTAATATTTCTAGCCTTAAGCTTAAAAGATTATATTGTTCAAATTATTTGTTATATATTTGTTTAAAATTTTTCCCTCTTTTAATAACTGGGATCTAGAGGGAAGAGAAAAGACCAGAGAATGGCCAAAATTATTGGGGCAGCTATTACTGCCAGTTTAGGGCCTGTGTCAGGAAAAGGAAGTCTTACTCATAAACAGTGCCACCCAAAGGTAATAAAAGAGGTCAGAATTGCTTCCACTGTGGAAAGCTGGGCCACTTCAGTAGACAGTGTTACAGATGAGAGCCACAGATAGGCAAGGGAGTAGAGAGGAAGCTCCCACTCACATGCTTTAAGTGTGGATCTGAAGGACACTTGGCCAAGGGTGGCCCACATCAGGTCCTTGTGGCTGAGAGGACTGACAGGCCCCAGCTCCTAGGCGGAAACAAAGGAGGATGCTTCAATGATTTAGATCCTCCCAGAAGAGCTGTGGGTGACATACATTACTGGTAGGTATATTCGTTTTCTCCTGGACACAAGAGCCTACTATTTGGTCCTAAAAGCCTTCTGAGGTCCCAACTCTTCTATTTCTTAGTAGTTGGAGTTGACAGAAAACCTCATAAGCAGTTCCTTACTTCACCTCTGCCTTGCATGCGGACTTCCGAGCTGTAAAACAACCCAGGGTTAGATGGAATTTGCTCCAGGACTTAAGAACAATAAACGACATAGTTGAGCCTCTACATCTTGTGGTTCCTAACCTTTATACTATAATAGACAAAGTGCTAGTCAATAGACCTTTTATTTTAAGAACTACTTTCCCTCTGTAACTTGATTTGTGCCACTGTTAGAACCTCTACTTGGAATATTATTGCTTTTAATTTTTGACTCATGTACTTTTAACTTGTTAGTTTAATTTGTGTCTTCTAGGCTCCAACAGTTTCATGATATACCTTCAAGGATATGAAGATGTATGGCTAAGCACAACTGATAACAGTGCATTTAATTCCAAAATCAATTTCCACAATAGTCTGCATGTTTCCTATTGCCAAAGGGGCCCTTTAGAGTAGTGAGAGACCTACAGCGTCCCTTTTCAACAGGAAGTAGCTAAGAGAATACGCCATCCCCTTTTCCTTATGAATCAGGGTGAAGTCTCTATCAGGGAGGAGTGATAGGGAATGGCAAAGGACACACTGACAAAGGAGATTAATCAGAACTGGCTTTGACAAGCACTGTGGCAATGAGACAATTAAAACAGACTTTTAAGGGGAGGAAAAACCAGGAATGAACTGGGGTGGGGGAGGGTAGAGAAAATAGTGCAACGATGAATGAATGGAAACCCAAAATCTCTGTAAATGTTCATTAAAATTAATAAAATGAAAAAAAAAGCAACCACCATTGTGTGAATGTACCACAGTCTCTTTAATAGTGCATCCATTGATGGATCACTTGGGTTGTTCTGTATTTTTGCTATTGTGTATATCCTTTAATAAACATGGGTGCAAATATGTACTTTCTTAAAGCAGTTCTTATTTCTTTAGGAAATTATGCTGAATGACAAAAGATAGCTGCAAAAGGATATTATTTGAAATTATTTTAGGAAACAAAAGAAAAGTTTACACACTGAATAGTTTTTGAATGGTTAGCAGGAACATGAAAGGAAGGAGAAAGGAATAAAAATTTAGAGATAATAGACATTTTGACAGTAAAAGCAATGTATAATCAAGGGTTTACTAGATATTGCAATTAATAAAGTTTTAGAAGAAAATGTGTATTAATTATGTATAAATTGTCACTAAAATATAATAAAACAAAAAATTATTTAGGCCATTGTGACTAAGAAAAACTTTTATATTATACTGCCTTAAAATTATTTTTAACTTACATCTAAGTAGCTACATGTGTTAGAGGTTATCATACTGGATAGCTTAATCATGCATTTCTGAAATCATCCAAGATTAAACTGCCCAAAGGTCCTAATATTTGCAATTTTTTATTTTTTTTTTCATAAAATACCATCAATTCTTATACTGGCCTTCATATTTTGATAAGTGTTTATAATCTATTTATTTGTCACTCTGCTCTTCTCCCTCCTTTCTCTGATTGTTGATGTTGTTGATTGCCTTCGAGTCAAGGACGACGCATAGTGACACTATGAACAAAAGCCTTGAAGCCCATCTACAACTATTGATTTTTATCATTTCATAGTTTCTTGAGGCAGTTATTTAGAAAGTGGATGCCACTCCTGCTTCCAAACTTTCCCTGATAACCATACAAAAATGATTTTATGTGTAAACTCTTTTTTAGCCTTTTATAGTAGCAGTAGTTGTTGTGTACTATAGAGTCAGAACCAACCCACAGCTGACCCTCCAGCTGGTTTTCAGAGGTAGTTAATTTCACGGGAGGCCCACCCTTCTCTTATGAAGAAGCTGGTGGCCTCGAACTGCATATCTTTAGGACTGCAGCACAATTTCTTGCCACTAGGCCACCAATCCATCTTTATAGTAGAAGTCTTAATCAATATTTGCTCTTTTCTCACTGATTTATTTTGCTCAGCATAATGTCTTCTAAATTCATGCATGCTATGAAGTGTATCACAAATAACAGTGTTCCATCTCACAACTATTGAGAATAGTAATACAAAGAGCATGGATGTACAGATATAGATATATCCTTTCCTGTAGCAGCTCTTACTTCTTTAGGATATATACTTAGTAGTGAGATTGCTGGTACAAAAACGGTATTTCCCTTTTCAAATTTATGAGGAAATGCCAAATGTTTTCTATAGTGGCTGCACCATTTTACATTCCCAGTAGTAGTGTATGAGTCTCAATCTCTTCACACCCTTATCAACATTTGTTGCTTACCATCTTCTTGAACTTTGATTTATTGTTTTTATTTTCCTCTTTCCTAGTGGGTAAGTTAGTTGCAATACCAACCCAAACAGGCTGTTCAAATTCACAACAGGCAATCTCCTCCCATGCAATTTACAGCCTTTGAAATCCCACAAGAAAGTCAGCTAACAATCAGTTCCAACTTGATGGTACTTAACAACACAATAGCTACCTATATTGATCATTTCTTAATGTCTCTGCTGTTGATTTGAATGTCTGTTTTAAGGAAATGTCTTTTCATATATTCTTCCCAATTTATTACTGGGATATTTTTCTTTCTATTGCTGTCAGGGATTGCAGTCTTCAGTACAGATTAAGGCTCAATATCAAGAAAACAAAGATTCTCACCACTGGGCTGATTGGCAGCAACAGGGTGGATGGTGAAGAGATTGAGATTGTTCACGGTTTTAGTTTGCTTGGCACCAGCAATCAAGAAATTAAAAGACGTATTGCGATGGGAAAGCCTGCTACTCTAAAATGCTGAAGAATAATGATGTCACTCTGGAGACTAAGGTGAGCCTGATACATGCCATGGTCTTTGCAATCACTTGCTAGGCATCAGAGAGCTGGACAATGTGTAGGGATGATAGAAGGAGAATTGATGCCTTTGAGCTGTGGTGTTGGAGAAGAGTATTGAATATACCATGGACTGCTAAGAAAACAAAAAGTTTTGTCCTGGAGAGGGTGAAGTCAGACTGCTCCTTGGAGGCAAGGATTCTGAAGCTTTGTCTGACATACTTTGTGCATGTTGCAAGGACGGACCAGTCCTTGGAGAGAGACGTCATGCTTGGGAGGGTGGAGGGACAGCACAGGAGAGGAAGACCCTGGATCTTATAAAACATAATGCATATGAATGATTGTATCAAACACTGTATGAATGAAGAAGAATAGTGTGAAACACAAAGTACATAATAAATAAATAAACTCCAAAACACACAAGATAACACTAAAATCAATAAAAGGTATAGAAACTGTTATCTTTAAAACTAACATACAATCAACTTCTTGAAATAAAGTGCTCATACACATATACAACTGGAAGAAACAGACAATGATATGAATCCACCAATCCCTGGGTGCCATAAACAGTTAATGTACTTGGCTGCTAATCAAGAAGTTGATGGTTAAAGTTCATTCAGAAGCACTTCAGGAAAAGGCTCAATAATCTCTTTTTCACTAATCTCAAAACAAATCAAATATATCAGCTACTAAAAACTGAAAGGACTATTTCACTCAGCATTAACATAATGCCACTATTATTATTATATATTTTTTTATAATGCCACTATTATAAAGTGGGACTGACCTAGGGGTTTGGGGGAAACTAAGAAAAGAAGGGATAAATAATGTATACTGCATTGAAACAGATGCAGGATAGAACTGTTTAAAAGGGATATATAATTAAGTCTTAATGTCATGACAGGAGTCCAGAATGAAGGCTGCACAGGAGTGGACTGGGGGAGGGGGAGTTGTTTAACAGTGAAAGGATTTTTTAAAAAAAATTTTCAAAAAAGAAGACTGAACTAGGGGGCAGGGGTAGACAGGGAGAAAAGTGCAACAATGAATGAATGGAAATCCAAAGTCTCTGTAAACTTTTATTAAAATTAATAAACAAAAACCCAAAAAACCAAATGGAGCCTATTTCTCTGACACACATGGAGTCATCATTCATTGGAATCTATTAGATGGCAAATGAGTATGTTGTTGTGTGCTGCTGCATCGGAACTAACCCTTGCCTGACCCTCTGGTGGTTTGGGGTTTTTTTTCTTCTTTCTTTCTTTGTTATTTTCCCCCCATTCATTCATTGTTGCACATTTTCCTCCCTGTCCACCGCTCCCCCCCCAAGTTCGCTTCTCTTTGAAAAAAGATAAAAATTATTTCATTGTTATACAATTCTACTCCTCCCCCTCAGACTACTTTACTATGCAGCTCTTATTCTGGACTTTCATCATGCAGATAATACCTCATCACACATTCTTTTTAAACTGTTCTCTCCCTCATCTGTTTCAATACAGTGTACATCACTTGTCCCCTCTCTTCTAATTGCCCCCAATCCTGATGTCAGTCCTGTTTTATAAATGTGGCATTATGTAGTATTTGTCCCTTTGTGACTGACATATTTCACTCAGCATAATGTCCTCCAGGTTTTCAGAGACAGTAAATCAATCTTATGAGAAATGAATGCCTATCCTTCTCCTGCAGAGCAGCTTCTTACCAATAGACCACCAGAACTTCCTTTAAGAAGTAGAAGCTCTGTGTTTTCCCAAATGTTATCACCATATTTTTTCAATACTAATTAGTACTTTTTTTAAATGTTTCCTCATTTGTTTATAGTTTTTCTTTTTAGAATCATATATGGGCATCCAGCAGAGGAAGAGGAGTGTAGCACAGTCAATTGATGTTGGAACATTCTTGAGATTAAATACATACATACACAATATACAAAGATGAACCAATCACTGTGTGAAGTAATATATGTGGCACTTATGAAAGACACTGCACTTACAGTTTTAGTTGTATTTTTATTTCTCTCAAGATCTATAAATTCTCATTTTATTTAAATTGCAACAACACAGATAGCTGTAAAAATCACTAGAAAGTAAGTTAAAATACAATTACTTAACATAATTTTGAGAAATTACTGTTTTTCATATTAAAATCAGAATCTTAATCCTACTAACAAAAGCCAAACTGACAGATAAATTGTTACTTACTAAGAATGTTTTTGAAAAATCTCATTCGAACAAACAAAAAACCAAGACAAATATAAATTCAGCTTTATAGAGTTTTCATATACCATAGTTAAAAGACTGAAATTATAAACCCAATTCAAAGGATCACTCTGCTGACAGATGAAGCAATTAAACAATGCGACAATACACAGGTAAAATAAATGTTTCATCAAATCCAATAACCAAATTACTCTAAGAAATACTGTGGTTGTTAGGTGCCATCAAATTAACTACGGAACATAATGATTCTATGAATAGTATATGTGGACCTTGCCCTATCCTGCACCATGCACAAGACCTCCACCATGCTTGAGCCCCTTGTAGTAGTCACTGTTAATCCATCTTCTTCAATGTCGGCCTTTCTTTTGCTTATCCTTTTCCCAAGGACTGCACACTCTGGATAGCATACACAAAATATGTGAGATGAAGTTTCACCATCCTTGTACCCAAGTTGCACATTCTCTAAGACATAACTGTTTGTTCTCTTGGAAGTCCATAGGATATTCAGTACTCTTTGCCAACACACTTAAAAGGCATCAATTCTTTTCTGGTAGTCTTTATTCACTCCTCAACTTTCAGATGCACAGGAAACAAAAGAGGATGGCTTGCATCAGGCACATTTTATTCTGTACTGACATTCTTATTCTTCAGTACTTTCAAAAAGTCCTTCACAGTAGATTTCCCCAATGCAACTTGTCTTTTGATTTATACACTGATGCTACTATGGGTATTGATTGTGGACCAAGTATAAATAAAGTGTTGACAATAGTAAGTATTGTTGTTGTTGTTACGTGCTGTGAAGTCACCTGCAACTCATAGTGACCCTATGTACAACAGTGCTAAACCTTGCTCTATCCTGTGCCAATCTTATTGTCTCTGACATACCTACCCCATTTCTCCAGTTACTGAATCAATCTGTGTCAATCGGGGTCTTCCTTTCTTGCGCTGTCCCTCCACCCTCCCAAGCATGATGTCCCTACTTGTCCAACATGTCCACAGTACATCAGATGAAGCTTCCAAGGAACAGCCCTGTCTCACCCTCTCTAAGACGAAACTCTTTGTTCTCCTAGCAGTCCATGGTATGTTCAATACTCTTCTCCAGCACCACAGCTCAAAGGCATCAATTCTATATCATTTCTGGTCATTATCCAGCTTTCTGATGCATAGCAAGTAATTGCAAAGACCATGGCCCGTATCAGGCACACCTAGTCTCCAGACTGATATTGTTGCTTTTCAGTACTTTGGAGAGGCCTCTGACAGCAGACATTTCTAATGCAATTTATCTTCTAATTTCCTGGCTGCTGGTACTGAAAGCATTGATTGTGGAGCCATGGAAACTAAAGCTGTTAACAACCTCAATCTCTTCCCCATTTATCATGAAGCTGCCAATCAGCCCAGTGGTGAGAATCTTTGTTTTCTTGATGTTGATTCAATCCATATGGAAGGCTGCAGTCCTTGACCATCTGCAGTAAGCACTTCAAGTCCTCCTCAGTTTCGGTAAGGAGAGTTGTGGTAGATTTAAAA
>NW_006399760.1:34079174-34089120 GCF_000299155.1 Elephantulus edwardii
TACTGAATGTACCATGGACTGCCAGGAAAACAAACAGATTCATCTTGGAGAGGATTAAACCACGCTACTCCTTGGAGGCAAGGATTCTATGGCTTCGTCTGACATACTTTGGACATGTTGCCAGGAGGGACGGGTCCTTGGAGAGGGACTAGCAGACTAGGTAGGCATAAAAAAGTATTAAAGTGTTATTTTTAAAATATAAAGGGCTGGAGAATGTTGACAAGGAATATCTCTCAGAGAAGATAATTATTCTAAGGTAAGAGTGAATTAATAAAGAACATCCAATCATAAAAAAATAGCAAGCAACAAGGTCCTCAGGTGGAAAATCATGGTGTTCTCAAATAATGATAAGCCAGTAAAATGAACAAGAAGAGAGCGAGTTAAACAGATCCTGTAAGATCTGGAAGGCAAAAGTTGTTCAGATGTTATTCCAGGTGTGTTGCAAGCTGTGTGAGAAAAATAAAAATACTCAGAGTAGTTAAAGAGTAAGTGCAGTAAATTCCAGTGATGAGGTGATTGTCACCTTGGTGGTGAAAAGTGGCTGACTTCTTGGTTGCTGAACGACTCAACAGGAGAAAAAGATACAGAGGACCCCGTGGTTTTGATCTGAGTAACTCTATGAGTGGTCACACCAATTATCAAAATGGTTACACTAAGGGAGGAGGAAGAGGCTCACAAGGTGGTGGCAGGAAGAATATTTAGAAGTTAGGGCCTTCATTTTTATCATGTTAAGCAACCAAGTGAACTGTTTCAGAAAAGACTGCTTGATCAATTGTGACAAATACTGTTGGGAAAACAGATAAAGAAATGATTACTGAGTAAGCATCACTTGTGCTGCTGACAAAAATGTCAGTGGAGAGGTAAGAACCAGACAATGAATACAGTGAGTAAAGTGCAGGAAGGTAAGAGGATGGAAACAGCATATATAAGGAAGTTGTGACTATGAAGGGTTACAGAAAACTGGAGAGGGATGTAGAGGTTTAAATGCCTTTTTTTTTTTATAAAAGTGGGATTAATTCAGCATGTTTATAAGCTAAAAAGATTATTTAGAGAAGACAGGATAGGGAGTACTGAAAATGTAAAAATCAATGACTGATAAACATCTAATAAATGCATTAAACTGTCCATGTTATAGAAAATGCTAAGATAAATACACAACATGGTGACTAATTTAAGGACTGTTTTTTTTTTGCTCTTGAAATCAATTTAATACTGTTCAATACACTTTTTATCTTATTAAGAGTATTTCTCTTTCCTCAGTCAAACCCTGAGCCAATCACTTTGCCCAGGCTGCCTGAGGAGTTACAGGGAAAGGAGCACATAGGTAGATGAGACATGGGGGGAGAAAACAAACTACAGGAGGTAGGGATGGCTCCTTCACACGGTGGTGAAGAGGATTAGAAAGGCCACCATCAGGCAAAGGAGCCCCATGGCCTCGGAGAGGACAAAGCCCATAATGGCGTAGGAAATAATTTAAGGACTGTTATGCAAAGTAAAGGGACAAATCTGCTTCAAGGACCTCTTTAAAGGGCTAGAGAGCAAAGCTGTCAGTATAAAAACTGAGGTGTGCCTGATCAAGCTAGGATAATATTTCACTGCTTTGTATGAAAGTTGAACAATGAATAAGGAAGACTGAAGCACTGATATCTTTGAATTGTGGAGTTGATAAAGAATATTGAATATATCATAGACTGCCAAACAAACAAAATTAGCTTGGAGGAAGTGTAAGCTTAGAGGCAGGGGTGATGAGACTTCCTGCTTTCTCTCACATATTTTGGTAATGTTATCATGAGGGAAACACCAGTCTTAGAAAACAGCTTCATGCTAAGTACAGAGGCAAGGAAAGAGGGGGAGACACTCAAGGATATGGACGGACACAGTGACTGCCAAAATGGGCTTGAGCATGGGGAAGAGTGTGGAGTTGGCACACGATATGCCAAGGTTTCCACCAGTGGTTCACACAATAGCTCACTAGGTGTCATCTAAAAACAACAATGTGAAAAATATATTAAGTCATGAGGGAAATACCACATTGACTTAATAAAATTGTAAATCCTTAAGAAATAATATCATTTTAGAGTAAGGACTTCTGTGTTAAAATATTATGGAAATTTGATATTTACTATAGTGTAACATCAATGTCCTTCTAAGCAATGAATACTCAGCTGCATGGTATAAAGATAATGCTAAGCATAGCTGCATAGCTTTCATATGATTACGGGATTTAAATTGAGCAACATCAGACAAAGAATAGAGTCAACAATTTCTTAAAAAACCATCTCCACTCTACTTTTTTTTGTTGTTGTTCTCTCCTCTGTTTTGACCCATTCTGACTCTTGGCTTTCCAGCGTTCCACTTCTATAACTATTCAACCTACTAAAAAGCAACTCAATATCAGTAATCTGTACAGGTCTTTATCATTCCCAGAGTTTTCTTTACTCTGCTTATTATGAACTACTTTCCATTAGGTTCTCCTGCCTCTTTGACAAAGCTAAAGATGTGATAGCTATGTAGACTACAGATTAACACGTTGCTGCAAATGACAGCAAATGTGTTCCTAAGCACGGTCATCAATTTAAAAAGTGCGCGGCAATGTGTTACAAATTGTGGCAGTGGTGTGTGCTGTCTAGTCGGAACCAATTCCTAGTTGACCCTCCCCATAAATGGCAGAGGAGGAGACTGCTCATTAGTGTAGGTCAATTCAGTTAAGTTTCCCAAACAATGATTTGCATTGTAGTAATTTTTTCTCTAATTATATTTCCCACTATAAGATCCTTCTGCCTTATTCAAAACATAAGCTATGAGTAAATAAACAAAAATGTATAGTATAGAAAATTAATGTGAGCACCTAAAAGACTGTAGAAGTGAGAAAAAAAATTTAAAAGGCTAAAAATAAAGTTGGTTGCAAAAAATGAATATCCCAAGGCCAGTACCCTTTATTCCTATGAACCAAATATAAAGTTTGGGATTTCGTGGTAATTAATTCAAAGAGGAGGTAACTGCTGTTTGCAGATTTCTTAATATAAAAATAACTTCATTTCTTGGGTAAATAATAGTGTTTTTGTTACTAATATCTGAGAAAAGACTGTTTGCTGAATTTTCAAAAATACTTCAGCAAAACAATACAACCGTAAGTTTTGTAGATCTGTTTGTATAACATCCTTCTGTGAAGGATTGCAAAAAACATAAGAGCAATGTAGCAGCTAAAAAATATGATTAAATTGCCTCACACTTAATTCTAAGCCAAGGATGACTGGAAATATCCTGACCTGTGCTGTATATCACTTGATCTTATTTACCTAAAATTTTATAGTTCATACACATATACACACACAAATTTACTTTTTCAATATTTAGACTAACTTCAGATAATGTAATATTTACCATTCTAAAGTGCGCAAATGAACAGCATCAGTATATTCACAATTTTATACAAATCTTATCTCTAATTTCAGAAACATCAAAAATAAACACCATACTTTTAAACAATCATTCCCAGACCCACCCTGTCAGCATTTCTAAATAACCCTCTGTGGATCTGTCTATCCTTAACGTTTTATACAAATGGAATTTTACACGACGTAGTCTTCTGTAGTTGACTTCTGCCATGTAGAGCAATGTGTTCAAGGTCCATGTATGTTATGTATTTTTTTCCAAAAACCATTGATGTGCAGCTAGAACAGACTCATGCCTGATGTTCCCAAGACTGAAAATCCCAAGACAGGAGAGTGCCCATCTTTCTCCAGAGGAACCACTGGAGGATTTGAACTACCCACAATCTGTGACCTTTGGGTTAGCAGTGCAGTTCCCTAGGAACTATGCCACCAGTGCTCCTTCCAACATAGAAAAGTACTCCATTGTTTTTTTATGGCTGAATAAGAAATACCCCATTGTGTGGATATAGATTTTACATATTCATTCATCCACTGATGGACTATTTCACTTTGGGGCTATTATGAACAATGCCCTATGAACATTCACATCTAAGACCTTGGGTGACCAAATGTTTCTGTCCTCTTAAATATTGTTGTTGATGCCGTCGAGTCGTAGACGACTCATAGCGACCCTATGAACGAACGGCCTGAGCACTCTCTTAAATATATGGTGGTAGAATTACTATGTCATATGTTGTTGTGCTTGTTATGTGCCGTCGAGTCGTTTGCGACTCATAGCGACCCTATGCACAACAGCCCTAAACCCTGCTCTATCCCGCTCCAACCGCACTGCCTCTGACACACCCATCCCGATTACCCCAGTCACCGAATTAATCCATCTCATAGAGGGTCTTCCCCTCCTGCACTGTCCCTCCACCCGCCCAAGCATGATGTCCCTCTCCAAGGACCCGTCCCTCCTGGCAACATGCCCCAAAGTATGTCAGACGAAGTCCCAGAATCCTTGCCTCCAAGGAGGAGCCTGGTTTAATCTTCTCCAAGATGAATCTGTTTGTTTTCCTGGCAGTCCATGGTACAATCAGTACTCTTCTCCAGCACCACAGCTCAAAAGCATCAACTCTCCTTCTGTTCTCCCTAGTCATTGTCCAACTCTCTGATGCATAACACGCGATTGCAAAGGCCATGGCCTGTATCAGGCGCACTTTAGTCTCCAGAGAGACACCGTTGCTCCTGAGTACTTTAGAGAGGTCCCTAACAGCTGACTTTCCCATAGCAGCATTATATTAAACTTGTGAAGGAATTGTCAAAGTTTTCCAAAGTGGTTGAATGACTTCACATCCCTACCAGCAATGTATAAAAATTCTAATTTCTCCAGATTCTCAACAGCATTACTAGTAATATTACTATTAGTATTACTTTCACTTTGTTTGTTTTCCAACTTAAACTTACTAACTTAAACATACTAATAGGTATGAAGTCCTCTTTTACCGTGGCTTTGATTTCTTGAAATAGAAATCAAAATATCAAAAATATAGGATTAAAGTCGTACCACATTGCCTTGATAGTGGTAGTTCTGATGGTAGTTTAGAAATCAGGATGTACGAATCTTTTAATTTTGTAAAATCTTTTCTTTCATTTCTCATTTTCTTGTTGTCTTGATAGTCCCAAGATTTTTTAAAATCTTAAATTACTTCTCTGAAGACAATTCATAACTTTTTTTTTTCACCAAAGTCAGTATCCACACAGACCCTCTCTCCTTTTTCAAAAGTTTTCTAGAAAATACAATTCCCCCTTTCTTAGCACTCTTCACTCTCTTTCAAACATTTTAACTCATGTTTCTTCCTTTCTTCTAATAGATAGTGAGCATCTTTCATGCCCAAGGCCTTCGTTAATCTCAGGTGAAGTTCTGATTAAATGCAATGTTCACTTTCAAGTTGCTTATAATAAATAGTATGAGACACTCCATCAAATCAGTGTTACATTCTTTTCTATAAAGACTGTGAGACTTTTATTTTGATAAGGTACACTGATTCAAGATGTCAAATGAAGAAAATATAGGGGTTTTTTTTAAGGCAAAAATTCTATATAAAATAAGAGAATACTAAGAAATTTTTAAAAAATGGGGAACGCTTTGAAACTGATATAAGCATGACTATACATATTCAAGTATTAATAGTTTATATCTATTTTTGCTCAATTTCTCTTATTTATCCAAAATAAATGTGTAAAGGAATCTCAAATTTAATAGGGAAAAATTACTTTTTATTTTACTGATGAAAATAAAATCTTAATACTATATGATGTGACATGTTATTCAATGATTAAAAACATACAGAACTACCAACTCATATTTAGAGATTGGGAGACTGGCATTTGGGAGAGATTTTAAATTTCTAGGATTTTTTTTACCTTACAAATGGAAGAAAGTAAGGAGGGAAACAGAAAGAAATGTCC
The DNA here is from genome assembly GCF_000299155.1 of Elephantulus edwardii. Lineage (NCBI taxonomy): Eukaryota > Metazoa > Chordata > Mammalia > Macroscelidea > Macroscelididae > Elephantulus > Elephantulus edwardii. Next base: position 34,085,021 of record NW_006399760.1, read on the forward strand.
TAGGACAATAAGAAAAAAAAAGTCTGGCAAAGAAAAGTCATACTCATTGCACAATGTTTTACTTTACTTCTTCCTTTTACTTTAATTCCATGAAGAGCATGCATTTTCTATATAGAAAGTAATTCTAAGAACATTTGAAATTCTGCCAGAGATTAGAATCTTTATTCTCCACATAATAGTTCCTCTCAAAGGAAGGTGAAGTACAAATTAACATGTACAACTTAGTTTACTGAAAACAAATGTCACATTGGATAAGAGTTATTATTTTATCATGGAACATATTTCTGTAACTTCATGTACTGATACAGTTTCTTTGACTTAAAATAAGGACGCATAACCAAAAAAATTACCTGGATAACGAATTAGTGAAAATAAGAAAATGTGTATGCATATACATTTTAATATTTTTTACTAGAAACTAGAAAAATGAAATTTTTTAAAGAACATTTTTACTGTAATACATTTATTTTGGGGTACATATTTTTTTTAAAACCCTAAACCCATTAATATTTTAAGAAGCATTCTTTATATATTTTTATGATTTTTATTATATTTTTATAATACTTTTGCTTAATATTAAAAAACTTGAACTACATTATAGAAATTTATCATTAAATCTTTACTGATACTTTCATTTTAACATCTTTAGTTGTTTTCCCCAGGTATATAAGAAAATAACAGTCAGCACATTTTACAGTATGTTGATTTTATCTAAATTGCTCCAGAAGCAGACACTGTAAAACCTTGAATAGCTTAATTCAGTTTCTTTTAGAAGACTGAGGCTGTCATCGTCTTTGATTTAACAGTAACTCTTAGGATCACAAACATCCAATTCATAGACACCTTCTACTAGCCGTTTAATGATTAATAAATTTTCCTTTGCTTTGAACTGATTGAATTAACCTCTCAATTCCAACTCATAATGACTCTATGTACACTATCCAGTTCTATGCCACCCTCACAGTTGTTATATTTGAGCCTATCTTACTGAGGCTCATCTGTTTTTTCACTGATCACCTATTTTACCATGTATGGCATAATCTCCTTCAAAAAAGCACAACATCTAAGCAGAATTCTGGCTGTACTTCTCCCAAGACATGTATTCATTTTTATGGAGGTCTATGATATATTGCATTTTCTAAAGCAACCTCACAATTCAAGGACCTGAATTCTTCTTCAATCTTCCTCACTCATTTTCTAATTTTCATATGTATATGAAGTGAGCGAAAATGCCACTCTTGGGTCAAGCACACTTTGACTTTCAGAGACATTTTTACCCTTTAACACTTTACAGAAATCTTTTTTGCAGCAGGTTTGGCCAATGTAATAAATGGACTGATTTCTTGGCCTCTGCTGCTATTGTCATTGATTGTGGATCTATGTAAAATGAAATTTTTTATAATGTTAATCTTTCTTTTTGGTTCAATGGTATAGATTTTTTCTATTTGCTTAAGTATAATTCACAAAGAAGTCTTAAGTTTTTTACACCAATTATTAAGTCCATCCAGACACCAATTATTAAGTCCATGCAGATGTCTTTGCTTCTGGTATGCCAGGTTGTACCATTGGTACATACATTACATAATGCATACATTACCAAGAAAGTGCTAATGATTCTTTCCCTCCATTAGTAATGAAACTACTGTGTTCTTGTTGCTGTTGTTATGTGCCTTCAAGAAGCAACCAATTGAACAATGTCTCTGAAACTTGCCCTATCCTAAGTCAATCTCACTATCTCTGACACACCTGACCTTCATGCCACAATCACATGTCACTCAATCCATCTCATCCAGAATCTTCCTATCTGCGCTGACCGTCTATCCTTCCAAGCTTGATGTCCTTCTCCAAGGACTGGCCTTTCCTGTCAACACACCCAAAGTATGAGAGACAGTTTCAAAATCATTGTCTCCAAGGAACAACCTGGTTCTGCCCTCTCTAGGACTGATGTTGTTCTCTTGGTAGTCCATAGAATATTCAATATTCAATATTCTTCTCCAGCACCACAACTCAAAGGCATCAATTCTTCTGTCACTCTTAATCACTGTCCGGCTCTCAGATGTGCAGCAAGAAACTGAGAAGACCATAGCTTAAGCCAGGCACACCTTAGTCTTTGCACCACGACTGCTGCTCTTCAGCACAGATTCAGCAGAGGTCCTAAACATGGATTTTCCCAGTGTACCTTGTTTTCTTATTTCCTGACTGCTGGTACCAAAACTGTTGATTGCAGATACAAGCAAGATCAAACCGTTAACAACTTCAATCATTTTTCCATCTACCATGCTGTTGCCTACTGGACCAGTGGTGAGGATTTTTGTTCTTGATGCTGAGATGCAATTTGTAAAGAAGGCTATAGTCCTTTCTGTTTCTGCAGCAAGCGATTCAAGTCCTCCAGTTTCAGTGAGAAAGGATATCTGCATAACACAAGATGCAAGTATGTCTTCTCCAATCTTGATGCGACATTCTTCTCCATAAAAGTCCAACCTCTGGAACGAGCTGTTCAGTATATAGATTAAAAAAGTATGGAGAAAGAATACACTCCTGAGACACTTCTTTCTTAATTTTGAACCATGCAATGTTCCCTGGTTTTGTTCAAACCACAGCTTCATAGTCTAGGCACAAATTTCACATAAGCACAAACAAGTGTTCTGGGATTCCTATTCTTCTCAATTTGAGCCACAAATTATTGTGATCCAAATAGCTAAATGTTTCTGAATAGGTGACAATATACAAATAGACATATTTTTTTATGCTCTGCTTTCAGACAAGACTCATTAGACATCAGCAATAATATCCTTACAGCCATGGCTTCTTTTAAACCCAGATTGTAATCCTGACAGTTCTCTGTCAATGTATTTTTCTAGTCATTTATCCCTAATCTTAAAAAAAAAAATTTTGCATGTGATATTAATGGCATTGCTGGATAATTTTAACATTCTGTAGTATCACCTTTTTTTTAGGAATGGGAAGAAAGAGACTCTTACAGTAGGTTGGCCAGGGAGCTGTACTCCAGATTTCTTGGCACAAACAGGTGAGCACATCCAGGGCCATATCCATTTGTTAAAATATGCCAATGGTATTCCATCAATCCTGCATTCTTATTTTTTTACTAATTCCTTCAGAACAGATTGAGCTGCTTCTTATATTAACATTGGTTCTTGATCATATGCTGCTACTTGAATGTTTCTGTGCCAGCCAAATATTTTTGGCACAGTGACTTATGTATGCCTTCTATCTTCTTTTGATGTGTCCTAGATTATACAAGATTTTCTCCAGATCGTTTTTCAGTACTGCAACTTGAGTTTGAATTTGTTCTTTAGTTCCTTTAGCTTGAGAAATGCCAGGCAAATTCCTCTCCTTTAATTTCCTGACTTTAGCTCTTTGTGCATTATAATATTTTGTGTTATCTTAATGAGCTGCCCTTTGAAATTTCCTTGATAATTCTTTAATTTCATAATTTTTTTCCCTTTGTTTTGGTTTCTAGATATTCTCATAGCAAATTCTTCATCAAAAACCTTTATATTTATTTCAACATATCACCTTATATTCAGTTGCAGTTTTTAAATGACTAAAAATGTCTCAAGTGTTTGCTTGCACTGAAGCAAGGCAAAAAACCCCACCACATACACCTATTTGGATTTGGTGGAGAGATGGGCAATAAACTCTTTTGGAATATACTGTCCTTGAGAACCCGCTGGAGGGCCAGCTATATATATATATATGGTACACAACAATAATTCTAATTAAGTTGTTGTGTGTCCTTTGAAAAGAATCAACTCTTAGCAGACCCACAAAGACAGTAAATGTCATGAGAAAAAAATGGCTCATCCTTCCCCCTCAAAAGAGCTAGTGCCATTGTTGTTGTGGTTGTTATGTGCCGTCGAGTCGTTTAGCGACCCTATGAACAACAGCCCTAAACTGTGCTCTAGCCTGTGCCAACCGCACTGCCTCTGACACACCCATCCCCATTACCCCAGTCACCAAATCAATCCATCTCATACAGGATCGTCCCCTCCTGCGCTGTCCCTCCACCCTCCCAAGCATGATGTCCCTCTCCAAGGACCCGTCCCTCCTGGCAACATGTCCAAAGTATGTCAGACGAA
>NW_006399760.1:34100175-34101491 GCF_000299155.1 Elephantulus edwardii
GGATAATTGGGATGGGAGTGTCAGAGACAGTGCGATTGGCACAGGACAGAGCGGAGTTTAGGGCTGTTGTACATAGGGTTGCTATGAGTCGCAGGCGACTCGACGGCACATAACAACAACAACATAATGATGCTCCTTATTGGCCCAGTGGTGACAATTTTTGTTTTCCTGATGTTGAGATACCATCCAAATTGGAGGCTGTGGCCTTTGAACTTCTGCATTGAGTGCTTAAAGTCTTTCTCACTTTCTGCAAGCAAGTTTATTTAATTCGCATAACACAGGTTGTTGATGCATTTCTCCCCAAACCTAACACTATATTCTCCTTATAGTCCAGCATCTCCAATAATTTGCTCAGCATATAGATAGAAGAGGCATGGGAAAAGGACGTAACGCTGATGCACACATTTCTTGATTATAAAATATATAATGTCTCCCCCTTGTTCTGTTCAGACAACTACTTTTCAGTCCATGTATAGGTTTCAAGTGAGCACAAGAAAGTGTTCTGTGATTTCCACTCTTCTCAATGTTATCCATAATTATTATGGTCCATAAAGTCAAATGTCTTTGCATAGTCAATAAAACACAAGTAAGCATATTCTAAGGGCTAAAGAGTAAAGATATTAAAGATTAAGATGCATCTGATCCAAGCCAAGGTGTTTTCAATTGCTACATTTGCATCTAAAGGTTGGACAATTAATCAATGCCTTCAAATCATATTGCTGGTAAAGAGTATTGAATATACTATACACTGATAAAAGAACAAACAAATCTATCTTTGCAAATGTGCAATCACATTGCTCCTTAGAGGCAAAGATGGTGAAACTTCAGCTCTATACTTTTGGCATATTATCAGAAGTTAGCAACTATTTATTAATTGAGTAATATATCGGCTGAGAAAGAGAAATTCATAGAGCACATTGAAGGAAATTTGTTACTAGTATTATTATCCAACAAATTCTTTAATACAGATATATTTTCCATCTAAAAATTGTTTTTATTCCTCTACCTTCATATTGTGTTGTATTGTTGTACATAGGGTTTTCAGAGGCCTGCCATTTCAGAAGTGGATGGCCAATCCTTCTTCCTAGTCTGTCTTAATCTGAATGTTTAGACTTAGAGGAGTATTTGACAGACAGCAATTTGTGGAGTAGTGAAAGATAAATCCCTCATTTTGGAGTTGACCATTAGTTACAGTGTAGTCCCTCCCCTTAGCCCAGTGCCTTCACCCACTTATTTCCCAGCTCCACCCTCCAGCAGGATACCACAGATTGGCACAGGATAGAGCAGGGTTTAGGGCTGTTGTACATAGGGTTGCT
>NW_006399760.1:34101591-34107739 GCF_000299155.1 Elephantulus edwardii
CCCGGCCTAGTTTTCACAGCTGATATTGAGCTTCTCCAGCGGTTCCTTCCACAGATGTAATCGATCTGATTCCTATGCATACCATCAGGTGAAATCCATATGTATAATCTATGTTTATGTCTCTTATAAAATGTATTTGCACTGAATAAGTCATTGATTGTACAAAATTCATTCTATCTCCAGCTTCATTCCTGTCACCAAGCCCATGTTTTCCAACTACTGATTCTTCTTCTCTGTTACCAACTTTTACATTCCAGTCACCCATTATTATCAATGCATCATGATTGCATGTTCAATCTATCTCCGACTGTAAAAGTTGGTAGAAATCATCTATTTCTTCTTTGGCTCTGGTTGTTAGTGCATATATCTGAATGATAGTGGTATTCACTGGACTTCCTTGTAAGCGTATGGATATAATCCTGTCACTCATGATTTGTACTTCAAGATGGATCTAGAAATAACTTTTTTTACTATGAAGGCAACCCCATTTTTCCTTGTATTTTCATCTCCAGAGTAATATACCATATGGTCATCTGACTCAAAATGCCCCATGCCAGTCCATCTCATCTCTCCAATGCCTAATGTCAATATTTATGCGTTCTATTTGTTTCTTAACAATTTCTAATTTTCCTATATTCATGGTTCTCACATTCCATGTTCCAATCACCAGGGTCTGCTTACAACTGTTCCGCCTCCTTTGTATTTCCATACTTGATAGTTCTACCTATGTTGCCCTTTTTGTTAGTCTGTGTGTGTTCTGTTGTGCATAGGGTTTTCAGAGGCCTGCTATTTCAGAAGTGGGTGGCCAATCCTTCCTATTCTGTCTTAATCTGAATGTTCAGATTTAGAGGAGTATCTGACAGACAGCAATTTGTGGAGCAGTGAAAGATAAATCCCTTATTGTGGAGTTAAGCATTAGTTACAGTGTTGACCCCACCCTTAACCCAGTGCCTTGACCCACTTACTTCCCAGCTCCACCCGGATAACCCTTCACATCTGCCAAGTCCCTTCAGAAAATATCTTCCATTGTCCAACCCATGATCTGACAGCTTGTATCTGAAGCGGATCAGTAGTTAATTTCTTGCCCCAAGGCCACCCAGATCTCCCTTTTCTAATATTGATTTAGCTTCAAAACTAAAGTACATATGACTCAAGTCTAGTCTTTTCAATTAAATGCTATACATCTGAGAGCTAGACAATGAATAAGGAGTCAGAAGAATTGATGCTTTTGAGTTCTGGAGAAAATAGTAAAAGCCCCCAAAACTGCCAAGAGAACAAATAAGTCTATGTGGAAGAAAGTGTAATCAGGGTGCTCCCTGGGAGCAAAGATGGAGAAGCTGTGGGCATGCTATTAGGATGCACCATTCTTTGTATAAGAACATCATGCTTGGAAATGTGGACGATCGAGAGAAAGACCCTCAACAAGATTAACATGGTGACATGTAACAATGGGTATGGGAAGCCAATACTAAATATTTGTAGTAAACTGAATGCTATTTCAGGATGTGGGGGAGGTGAGGTACAAGCCAGAGTTCAGCCTGAGGCACTAAGGAAATCCTTAAGGGTTTACCAGATTCTTACATTTGCTAAGCCCTCCCGAGTAAAGCAGAAGGTTTTCAATAGAAAAAGCTTGGCTTCACTGGCATTGAATTATCTTTGTGATTTACCTCCAGATAATTTTCAAAAAAGATACAGAGAAGCTTGGCTTGGGGTCTTCAGTCGAGAACTGCTGGCCTCCTGTTTTATGCTCTCTGTTCTATATCATTCCTGGCTGTATGTCTCATTAATAATAATTATAAAATTACTTTACCCTTGGTCTGCATCAAATGGGCTCAAGTATAACAGAGATTATGGGGATGGCAAAAGACGGGGCAAGGCAAAGATAGGACCCTTTGTTCATAGGATCACTATCAATCACAGCCAATTCAAAAGCACATAACATTATGATTTACCTACAAATTTGACCTAGAAATTAAATTAGAAGATTGTCTCATTGTTAACCCAATGATTATCTGTTAACATTTATGTTCATTTTATTTACCGTAAGTTAAAAAAACAACAACAGCCTTGTATATTAATTTTCACTAGAGGCATCACTTTGTGTTTGAGAACAAGGCGAGGAGATGCCAAATACATATCATATATAGTATCATAAATGTGTGTTCAAGTTTTTTAAGATCTGTAGAAGAATTGATGCCTTTGAGCTGTGGTGCTAGAGAAGAGTACTGAATGTACCATGGACTGCCAAGAAAAAACAAACAGATTCATCCTAGAAAGGGTTAACCCAGGCTGCTCCTTGGAGGCAAGGATTCTGGGGCTTCGTCTGATATACTTTGGACATGTTGTAAAGAGGAACAGGTCCTTGGAGAGGGACATCATGCTTGGGAGGGTGGAGGGACGGTGCAAGAGGGGAAGACCCTCTGTGAGGTAGACTGATTCAGTGATGGGTAATAGGAATGGGTGTGTCGGAGGCAGTGCGACTGACACAGGATAAACCCTTTTAAGGCTGTTGTACATAGGGTCGCTATGAGTCACAAGTAATTTGACGGCACATAACAAACAACAACAGTGTTAGCCTAAAGTTGGCCTTTTAAAGCCTTTACTATAGTCCCCTGTAGTTGCCAGTGGCCTTAACTACAGACACAAGCTCTTGTAAATCATTAACAGCTGCGGGACTAAGATAAGTGAGAAAGTGCTTTCCACACTGAGCAGCAAGACTTGAAGAAGACTGAAGCAATGTCCTGATGAAAGTGAGACCCTGGTGATGAGACCTTGGTGATAATGGTGGAGAGACTGTGCCATTGCGTTGGAGATATTATGGCAAGGTATAACCTGAAGAGCCCTGAGAAAAAGACCACAGTTAAAGGTTTTGTTGTGCTTGTTGGATCATTAAAGGAGAAGACTGCTCTGAGGCAAACCTTGCTGGATGACTGAGGAAACCAGAGGCTTCTTAAATTTGTGTTGGTTAAATGAAACCAGGACTTCTACAAACTAAAGAACTGTGCTTTGCTGTTAATCTGGCATATGAATGATGGACTAAACCTGGATTTACATTGTGAGATATTCTTTGCCACTCCCACTCTCCAACTTACTTCCCTAATAAACCCCATTCTTGGTACCACAGTCTGTGCGTTAACAATGAATAAAAGAATCTCTTGCTGCTGGTGTGGCTCTAGAGGTATGATGGGGTTGGGCTATGGGCTCTTTATCTGCATTCCAGGAAGGACTCTGTTATTCTTACTCCCTCTGGCCCTTTTAGAGGGATGCTCTTGTTTGCCCTCATGTTCTGTTTTCTGTTCCTTTCACAAGACCTAATTTTTTTATCATGGATGAGATGATATGTATTTTAATTATTCCTGTATTTTACAGAAAGAGTGCTGCCCCATATAACATACATGGTGATGTGAGAAAATGAGCACACAACAGTGTTGTACAGTTTGCAAAACACATATAATATGCATGTTAATTAACTATAGATATAGTACTTGATAAGTGCGATCTTTGCATCATTATGTATTTAGTAAGTATGAAAAGTAATAAAAAGTGAGAAGTCATGGAAAAATTAACATGAATAAAAATAATAAAGAAAATAGAATGAATTTAGTTTTAATTAAAAATTACATCTTATAAAATTTAAATATTTAGGTGATCAAGCTTGTTCTTTTTTCCTAGCATGTTCAAGATTACCCTTGTTACAAATACAAGGTCTCCTAAGAACCATAATTACAAAACTGTTATTTTCATTAACTTTCTATCATAAACTGGAACTGTTAATTGAAATGTGTTCAGTGCAGAATAATCTGCAGAGTAATCTGAACTAGCAGAGGCACTAGCATTTCCATGATTACAAATATAATCAAACTAACAATGCCTTTAGAACGTCAAAATAATACAGCTTCCCCTTTGCAAAAGGAGCAATGGCATTATGGGAAGGCCAAATCCAGTCTCCACCAAGTCCACAAAGGAGAACTGTCCTCATCAATAATAGCCGGTATAAAAAGTCAATTTCTTGGGAAGACATGATCCCCCCTGCTGCTGTACCAACTTCCAATAATCACTGGTTTCGATGTTCACTGCAAAGTTGTGGGGTTTATTAAGGAAATAGGTTGGGAAGGTGGAAAAGGCCAAAGGTATCACACAATGAAATTCCAAGTTAGTGAACAACAGTCCAAAGTGAGGTTAACAATAATATACAATTCATCAATTAGTTCAAACAGTGTCTCAATGAACAAATTAAAGTCCAGGTTCAGCCCTGCGACACAAATGTAAGGCGTTTCTAGTTTCTTAAATTGTCCAGGAAACTTTGTCTAACAGTAGTCACAAGTATGCTCTTTCTTCAATCTTTCAGCAAGCAAAACCTTTAACTCTGACTCCATTTCCAGGGCTCTGTCAGGTTACACCTCAACCACAGTCTCTCTCTAGTTTGTAGAAGTCTCCTTCTTATGTTGGTCCCACAACAGCATAACGTAGAAGATGGTCCTCAATGGTGAACCACATGTCTGTAGCTGAGGAAACTGGAGACCACACTCCCAGAGTGTGCTAATGCACTGACTATTAAAGCTATTTTCAAAAGTTTTAACAAAATTAACCACTTTTTAATGTATCTTAGTGTGCATAAAAGAGAGCTCTGGTTGCCTAGTGGTAAGAAGCTCTACTGCAATCCCAATGGCACACAGTTCAAATGCACCTACTGCTCCACGGGAGAAGGATGTGCAATCTACTGCCATGAGATTTACTGCCTCTGAAAATCTGCTGGAAGATCAGTTGGTTCCAATTAGATGGCACAAAACAACAACAAAATGTGCATAAAGAATTTATTGCAAAGGCAAAATAAAAGATTTCTCAAGCTATAAATAATATTTTGTTCTTGTTATGTACCATTGAGTCACCTGTGACCCATAGTGACCCTGTGTACAGCAGCTCTGAACCCTGCCCTGTCCTGAGCCAGTCTCACTAATTCTGACATATCAATCCCCAATGCCCCAGTCACTGAACCAATCCATTTAATCCAGGGTCTTTCTCTCCTGTGCTGTTCCTCCACCTTTCCAAGCATTATGACCTTCTCCAAGGACCAGTCTTCTCCTTGTCAGGTGCCCAAAGTATGTGAGACGGAGCCTTAAAACCCTAACCTCCAAAGGGAGACTGGCTTCACCCCCTCCAAGACAGACCTATTTGTTCTCTTGGCAGTTGCTTTTCAGTGCTCTGAAAAGGGCTCTGACAGCAGATTTTCCCAATGCAATTCATCTTGATTTCCTAACTGCTGGTGTTGATTGGTGTTAACTGCTACTTGCTGGTGGAGCTGAGCAAGGTGTAACTGCTCACAACCTCAATCTCTTTTCCATCTATCATGGTGCTGCCAATTGGCCCAGTGATGATAATCTTTGTCTACTTGATGTTAAGCTTCAGTCCATACTGAAGACTACAGTCTTTGACCTTTTGCAAAAAGCGCTTCAAGTCATCTTCAGTTTCAGGAAACAAGGTTGTGTCATTTGCTAACATAGGTTGCTGTTGAGTCTTCCTCCAATCCTGATGCCACATTTCTCCTCATAAAGCCCTGCTTTCCAAATGATCTGTTCTGCATATAGATTGAAAAGTTATGGAACTAGGATGCATCCCTCAGGCACTCTTTTCCTGAATTTCAACCGTGCAGTGTTTCCCTTCTATTCAAATTCTGCAAGCTGTTTTAATACCTACTCTCCGAATTATCTGACAGTTTCAAAGGTTTCTAATGTTAAATATGACTCCTCTTTACTTGGCTTTTAATGTTCCTGTAAGGTGTCACTAAGTCAACTACAACTCATATCAATTCTACAAACAGATCTGAACTTTGCCATATCCTGTATCATCTTGACGCTCTCTGCCACATTCCAACCCATTTTCACATTCACTATATATCCACTTCCTAAATAACAAGCCTCTGGAAACTCTATGAACTTTGAAAAATGTTGGTAACTGTAGAGGGGCTTTAGACTTTTTGTTCATAGGGTTGCTATGAGTTGTGCTTGACTCGAAAGCAATCAACAACAACAACAATGCTAATTCATCTCCTTGTGAATAGCAGTCTCTTTTGCAGAACCTCTACCTTTTTCAACATGTCTTTTTCTTTTTTTTAATTATTATCAAATTTTATTAGTTTTAATGAACATTT
>NW_006399760.1:34111454-34122177 GCF_000299155.1 Elephantulus edwardii
TCCACCCTCCAGCAGGATACCACAGATTGGCACAGGATAGAGCAGGGTTTAGGGCTGTTGTACATAGGGTTGCTATGAGTCGCAAACGACTCGACAGCACATAACAACAACAACAACAACCTTCATATACACAAAATTTGCTCTTTTATTGTTATTTTCAATTTAAAAAGTGATTACAACTCCTTGTTCACTGTAATCACAAATCATTAGCAAATGTATACACAAAAGACTTGGATATTTCCTCAAAGGTGATACAGAAATATGTGGCCATTAAGCATATAAAATCATGTTCAACATCATGAGTCACTAGAGAAATGTAAAGCAAAGCCACAGTAAGATTATATTTTAATACTACAACAATGCATAAAGGAAAATAGTATCAGCTACAAAATTGACAAGCCATGAAAACATGCTAAACGAACAAGCCATCACAAAAGACCACATGTATGACTCATTTACATGAAATACGCAAATCCTTAAGGTAGAATGTGATTGACAAAATTAGGGGGGAGTAAGAATAAAGAGTGACTGCTAATGTGCATTGAATATGGCTTGAAGGTGAGGAAAAACGATCTTAAAATTACAGACTGATAGACGCACCATTCTGTGAATATATTAAAAAGCCAGTGAAGTACTATCCCCATTTAAGAATATGATATTATCCTAAGAAAATCCAAAATATACAAAAATTATTAAGTTATTTTTGTAAGGAATCATAATACAAATAACAATTCAATATCAACGTACCAGAAATAGTCAATAAGAAAATATAAGAGGAGAAAGTCCTATTCAAAATATTAAAAAGTTTTAGGTAAAATAAGACTAAATCATTCAAATACTAATTCAATGTCTTCTGTACAGAAAGATTAAAATCAGTGTTACTGTAATAGATGTACAATTAATGACTGTCTAGGAAACATTCTTTTTTAATTTCTCTGTCCTCAAAAAAATTGTTTTTTCCCTGTCTCCACCAAGTTGTGCAGAGGCAGAGGCCCAGGTGCATTCAAGATACTGCTCTACCTGTAACCCATCACCATGGCCAAGGAAAGCACTGCTGCTGGAGGTGTAATGGACGTTAATACCACTTTACAAGAGCTACTAAAGACTGCCCTCATCCACGAAGCTGTCAAAGCCATAGAGAAGCACCAAGCCCATCTTTGTGTGCTTGCCTCCAATTGTAATATCCCTATGTGTGTCAAGTTAGTAGAAGCCCTTTGTGCTGAACATCAAATCAGCCTGATAAAGGTGGATGATAATAAGAAACAGGGGGCGTGGGTAGGTCTCTGCAAAACTGACCAAGAAGGAAAGCCCCGCAAAGTAGTTGGCTGATCTTGTGTAGCTGTTAAGGCCTATGGCAAAGAATCCCAGTCCAAGGATGTCACTGAAGAGTATTTCAAGTGTAAGAAGTGAAACCAATAAAGAACTTAGCATATTAAAAAAAATTAGAGTTAAAAACCAACGGCATAATACTCAAAGGTATCACACTGAATTCTTATAAATTTATGTAAAACTTTATTTCTATTTTCAACTTGATTTTATTTTTTAATATTTTCCTTTTTTAATCTATTTGCAACTTTTAAAGTTACCTCTTAAGTAGATACAAGTATTAGAAAACCAATATTTAAATGGAAAGATACTTTGACATTTATTAAATGACGCAATGTAAATATATCTATGAAACCCTTAGTTTTCTTAAATGCTAAACTGTACTGCTTAACATCAATGTTTATTAAAAGAAGAAATGCCATTTGACCCAGCAATTCCAATACTGAGAAATACCTCAGAGAAATCATAACAGCTACCAAAGCAGATATATGCACTCCATACTTATCACGGCTTTGTTCACAAATGCAAGAAGTTGGAAACAACCTAAGTGTCTATCAATAAATGAATGGATAGAGAAGCTGTGGCATATTCACACAAGGAATACTACACTGCATTGAAAAACAAGGAACTCGTGCAATATTATTCAAAATGGGTGACCCTCGAGGACATTATACTAAGTGAAATATCTCAGTCACAAAAGGACAGATTCTGCATAGTGCCACTGTTGTACAACAAGATGGACACTGGGGTTGAGGGGAGACTGAGAAAGATGGGATAAATTATGTATATTGCATTGAAACAGATTAGAGAGAGAACTGTTTAAAAGGGACTTGTGATTAGGTATTATTGTCATGACAGGAGTCCAGAATGAATGCTGCATAGTGGAGAGGACTTGGGGAGAGGGATTGTATAACAATGAAACAATTTTTATTTTATTTTTCAAAGAGAAGCGCAAACTGGGAGGGAGAGGTGGGAGAAAAGTGCAACAATGAATGAATGGAAATCCAAAGTCTCTGTAAATTTTCATTAAAATTAATAATAATAAAATAATAAAGTGGATACAATTTTTTTCTTTTAATGTTCACTTAGTCTTACATTTTAAGTAATAGAACTAGAATCTATGTATCATTTGCCACTGATATTTAGAGCATAAATGCTAATCACCTGATCTTCCAAATGGATATTTTTAAGTTATTCCTTATTCTTTGAGGGTGTGCTTTGTCCATCTTTGTGTATCCAATACCAAATCCACAATAGGTGTTAAATAATAAATATCCATTGAATGAGTAAAATAAATATAGTCACTACTAACATAAAGATAGTTCCAAAATCTCTGCAATAGACTGTTGCGTAAAAGCAACCATTGTAGAATAGACACACTGGCTCTTTTAGCTTCAAACTCAGAAATCTATTTATAGAGGTTATCTACACTCAAAAGCTCTAGCCTTAATCCCACTCTCCTAATATCTTAAATCCTAACAACAATAACAATAATATCTTAAGCAGGAAGAAAGCCATTTAGATTTTAAATTCCCTTGGAGGTAGAGGACTGACAGCTGTATAAAATATAGTGCAAAATGTCTATGAGAATGTTCATACTTCACAGAGTAATTCTGATTCATTGCTAACACAAGTAATAAGATGTGGAATGAGAAAAGGTCACCAGACTTTAAGAAGAAAATATATGGATATATTGCATTAGCACTGTAGAAAAAGAAGGTAAATTATAAGATAATAATAGCTCTGGTTATATTAGAAACATGTAGCTGTTCCTAAAATACTACAAAGATTAAATAAGTATAATATAGAAGAAAATTTTACAAATTCACATAATATATTTGATGTCAACAAGTATATTCTGACTCAAAATGACTTCATGGGATAAAGTAGAAATGCCTCAAAAGGTACTCTTGACAATGATCTGTACAGAATGGAGCCCTGGTGGCACCGTGGTTGAAACTCTTGACACCTAGGGCTGGCAGTTTTAATCCACCAGTTAGTCTGCCGGAGAAAGACAGCAGCTCACTCCATAAACAATGGCAGCTCTGAAAACTTCTAGGAGGCAAAACTACTCCATGCTATAAGGTCACCGTGAATCTGAACCAACTTGATAAAAATGGATTTGCTTTCAGTTTGGGGGTTAATTTTTAGAGAAGCAGTTTGCTAAACCTTTTTCTATGCAGCTGCTGCATAGATTAGAACTATCAATCTTTAGGTCAGTAGCCAGGACATAACCATTGCAACAAGCAGGTAATTCCAAATAATAAACGTCAAGTTAAAAAGAAAATTAGAGAAATATCAGTGACTGATAATTGATCTGGGAACATAGTGCACCATGTGTTAGTCAGCTAACCAAAAAGTCAGTAGTTTCAATTCACTAGCTGCTCTAAAAGAGAAAGAACAGAGTGTACTTCCCTTCAGATTTACAGCTCTGTAAACCTTATGAGGGTCTCTATGAGTCTGGACCAGCGCAGGGTCATCTTTTAAAGTTTTATTATTTTTCTTTTAAAAAAGACATTTATTCAGTGTCATGATCAGACTATTCCATTTAGCAATCAACAGCATGGGTGCAAAAAAAAAATTCTACATTTAAACCTTTGTTTTCAGAATGCTTTAACTTTCCACAGAACAGAAACTAAAATAACCTGTTATTCAATTAGTCACAAATACAGTCCTCAAGGTTTTTTCCCCCATACACATGAGTATTATTTGAAATATGTCTTCTTGGTAGCATCTAGGCCCTGCCACCACTGTGTTAGGCTGAGTTCACGAATCTGTTCTAACCTGTAGCTTCCCTGTTACTTCTCTGACTCTCCTCTCCTGCTAAGCTTTGTTTCCTGGCAGTTACTAAAACCATCTGCCACTGCCATGGTTGCTGCTGCTGCTGCTTGAACCACCATAGCCACCTTGGTTTTGTGGTTTGGCAACATATTGACCATCACCACCATAAGGGCCAGAGCTTCTGCCTCCAAAGTTTCTTCCCTTCATGGGTCCAAAATTTGAAGAATAATTATTTTAATTGCCAAAATCATTGTAGCTTCCACCAACTCCAAAGTTGCTTCCATCATTACCAAATCCATTATAACCATCTCCACTGCCTCAATATCCTCCACCGCCACGACTGCCACCAAAGCCACTTCATCCACTGAAGTTTCCTCCTCGGCCAAAGTTGTCATTCCCACCAAAACCGCCTCCACGGCCACCACCAAAGTTTCGAGAACCACTTCAACCTCTCTGGCTGGAAGAGGCACTGGCCATCTTTTGCTTTGAGAGGGCTTTCCTCACTTCCCAGGTGTGACCACTCACAGTATGATTATTTCTGAATATCGATTTTATCTACAGAATCATCGTCATCAAAAGTTACAAAAGCAAAGCCCCTTTTCTTGCCACTGCCTCTGTCAGTCATGATTTCAATCACTTCAATTTTCCCGTACTGCTCATAATAATCTCTTAAGCGATGTTCTTCAGTATATTCTTTAATTCCACCAACAAAGATCTTTTTCACAGTTAAGTGGGCACCTGGTCTTCGAGAATCTTCTCTTGAGACAGCCCTCTTGGGTTCCACAACACTTCCATCCACCTTGTGGGGCCTTGCATTCATGGCTGCATCCACCTCTTCCACAGTTGAACATGTGACAAAGCCAAAGCCTCTGGAGCACTTGGTATTTGGATCTCTCATTACCACACAGTCCATAAGCGTTCCCCATAACTCAAAATGTCTCCTCAGACTTTCATCTGTCTTTTCGAAGCTCAGCCCTCCAATGAATAGTATCCACAGCTGTTTGGCCTCTTTAGGAGACTCTGACTTTGACATGGCGGCAGTGGGAATAAACACTTTAGCGATGCTTCCTAGGCAGTGTTCTCCAGCAGAAAGGAACAAGCTAGTGAACATATCCTAAAGTTTTCTTAATTTTTATAAAAGAATATTAAAATTAGAATACTAGAGTATTTTTAAACTACAGCAATTTGTTAAAAGAATTCTTTTTTAAAAAGTTTTAGTCCTAAAAGAAGGAAAACTATCCAAACAACTCAGGAAGAACACTGAGGGCTAAAACTCTTATTCACAGGCAGTCAGGCAGTATGTGACAAGTAAGCAACAGTAATACTATGCCATCATAAAAGTCATACGGAAAATATCATTGGTTTCAAAAAGTTGTCTATTAATTAGAAGACAGATACCTAATAACTATCAAACAACTAGTCAATATTTTTAGGATATATGACAGCAAAATCTTTAACATGATGACCTCCACAGTTGGAATATTTCAGCATGAAACACTGTAATTATCACCTGCAGCCAAGACAGAATCATATATTAGGTACAAGTAATGTCATGGAAACACTCATTATATTGGGAAATGTTTCTTTCCCCTTACCATTGATTTAAAAACATTCCCTGTTACAGAAGCATAGCTAGAAGAGATGAGTAGAGCCAATATCAGCGATGCTGATTCCCAAAAGTGATTAGGGCTCTCTCCGAATAGGAAGTAGGAAAGAGAACCCATAATAATTCTACTTTAACTCAAAGAAAAACTATAGGAGACATCTGACCCAATCTTTCTGGAGTCATTTTCACAAAGTTGGAAATGTGGGTAGCAGCAGAGGCTACAATAAGGCCAGACATTGTGAGGATGAGACAGGATTGGACAGGGATTCACCCTGCTGTACAAAGGGTCACTATGAGTCAGAGAAAACATGATGGCACATAACAGAGCAGACCTCTTCCCCCAGCATTTTTTGTTCCAAATTCCACTGTTGGTTAATTTTCCTTTTATTATTATTATTATTCACTTTAATAAAAATTTACAGAGATTTTGGATTTCCATTCATTCATTGTTGTACTTTTCTCCCTGCCCACCCCTCACCTCCAGTTCGTTCTTCTCTTTGAAAATTAAGAAAAATTATTTCATTGTTATACAATCCTCAAGTCCACTCCACTATGCAGCCTTTGTTCTGGACTCATGTCATGACAATAATACCTAATCATATATACCTTTTAAACAGTTTTCTTTCTCATCTGTTTCAATGCAGTATACATAATTTATCCCATCTTTCTCAGTCTCTCCCTCAATCCCTAAGTCAGTCCCAGTTTACAAATACTATGCAGTATTTGTCCTTTTGTGACAGAGATATTTCACTCAGCATAACATCCTCCAGGGTGATCCATTCTGAATAATATTTCATGAGGTTTTTTTTCAATGCAGCATAGTATTCCATTCTTTCTGGTTATTTTTTTAAGGTATGAGTGGACTTACGATATTTGTTGTGTTCTAGAAAATAATGGTGTTTTTATTTGGATTGGTTTCATTTTATATAGCTTTTTAATTCCATCTATACTATTTTATATCATATTGAGATTATTTTTTTTCTTTTCCTTGGAGTGGACATACACATTCTTTATTATTATTTTATGATGGAAGTTTTAAATAGCTTTCTTTTTTTCCGGTTAACTCATTATATAAAGGCAAAGGTTTTCTAAGGTTATAGATTTATTGTTATTTGCCCAAAGAGTAAATAATAATGGTGGTGTCACGTGTTACATGTCAGACTTAACTGGAAAGACAGCATTTTCAATCCATCAGTAGGGCTATACAAGAGAAAGAAAAGTAATCACCTTTTATAAGGATGGCAATGGTTTTGCTTTTTTATTTTTCTGCTAAGAATATGGAAATGGATTCTTCCACATTTCCTTTCTAGTTTCTCTGGGTGCCTTTATAATCTGGTCTTTAATAATGTAGAGGCAGTCATTCAAGGAGCTGTGACTGTGCAACAGTAAAGCATTTGTCTGCTAACTGTAGTGGCAACTTGGAAAGAAGCTGATTTTGTGACTGTGCCTTACTGCTTAGGATCTTTCTATGTGGGAAGACTGTGTAGATGCAATAAAACTTATTACTATAGCTAGAAATTAAAAGTGTGGAAATGAGGGGGAAAGATTAAATCACCCCATTACTCACTGACTTCAAATTAATTCTGACCTACGGCAAATTTCGATAAAGCTTATAAAGCTGTAAATCTAAAATGGAGCAGACTACCTCATTTTTCCTCAGATTGCAGCAGTTAGACTCAACCTGACAACCTTTTTATTGGTAGCTCAACAACATACTACACTATCAAGGATCCTTACCATAAAAATGCAGTTTTACATATATAAAAAATCTTGTTATTTTATTGATATATAAATCTGGCTATCAAATTAGTTAGAAAAAGCATAATTATTCATATAGCACTACTAGAACAATTGAGAAGGTATATAAGGGGAAGACCCTTGATGAGATGGATTGACTTAGTTACCGGGGTAATGGAGGTAGGTGTGTCAGGGACAATAAGGTTGGCTCAAGATAGAGCAGATTCAAGGTTACTGTGCATAGGCTCCCTGTGAGTAGCAAGTAACTCGATGGCACCTAACAACAACATATGAGAGAAAAGTTTATGAGATTCATAGGTCATGATTCCAGACTTCCAATTGGATTAAAAGAAACATCATTCTTAAATACTAGCTGAAACATTTATTCAACCCATTGTATTTTAATTCTCTTTATTATTGTGTTAGTCTGTTATTATTGGACCTATAAAATATACAAGGAATTAAGGATAGTAACTGGTAACATATAAAGTATTTCATATAGAAAAATATTTACACTAGCTTAAAAGGCAAAATGGATAAAAGTGTATTTCAAATGTCGGAAATGTGTTAGAGAGATCTGATAGTCTAACAGAAAGAAGCTGCACTGCAATCTAAAAGGCACATGGTTCGAGTCCACCAGCTGCTCTATGGGAGAAGGTTGAGTAATGATTTACTGCCTCTGAATACTACCTGCTGAAGAGTCAGGTATGAGTTGGTTTTGACTCAGCAACACAAGAACAAAAAAACGTAAGTGGCAAAAAACCTCCTAATTTTTTAAATGCACCTCAAAGAAAAATGGGCAAAATATTTTAACAGGTAATTCCAAAGAAAGCAGTATCAGAAAAATGGAAAAACACATTTTACCTCTAATAGCAAATACATACAAATCTAAATAAATACGTAATTATTACTTTATTAAACTGGCAAGGATTAAAAGTATGAGAAAGTAGGAATCCTTAAATGGTATTGAAAAGTATATGTCTGTACAAATTTCTACAGGGCATTTAGCCAAGGTACACAAAAAGTATTTTCATGTATTCCTGAATCCCAATATTCTGCATTCTTCTAAGAAAATAATCTTCCCTACACGCTACACCTTCATATTTCTTAAGACCATACTAATGATATTGAAAAAGTAGAAACTAAAAGTTTTAAAAATAAATATTCAGCACATAAAGTGTATTTTTTTAAAAAAATAAAAAAATAATGTTGTCATTTAAAAAAAAAACACTCTTTTAAAGATGCAAACTAGAATATATAATGTCACTGTAAGCCAATGAGAACTCATAGTGATTCTACCTGGCACCAACAACACAATTTCCACCATGTTCTGGCCTGTTATTGCAGTCACTATCTAAATTCATCTTTTTGAAGGATTTTTCCCTTTTTCTGATCCATCACTTTTCCAAACAGGATGTTCTTTAGTCCAGCTTGTGACATCATGTTAAAAGTTTGAGAGACAAAGTTTCACCATCCTTACCTCTAAGGAAGACCCTAGCTATACTTCCTCTAAGATAGATTTGCTGGTTCTCTGATAGAGGGGGGAAAACATGAAAACCCACAGACACACACATACACACCCTGCGTATATGTTATATACTCCTGAGTCAACTACAACTCATAGCAACCCTATGAACACCAGCTCTGAACCATACTCTGTCCTGATCCAGTCTCACTAACACAACTACTCCCACTGTCAGTCATTCTGTCAATCCATTTCATCTAGGATCTTCCTCTCCTATGCTAACCCTCTTACCCATCCAAACATGATGTCCTTCTTCAAGTACTTGTATCTCCTAGAAACATGTTCAAAGTATGTGAGATGGCGTTTTAAAGTCCTTAGTGAAGAAACTCAGCTTCACCTTCTCCAGTATAGACCCATTTGTTCCTTGATATCTTGTTGTTCACTTCTCCAGGCCAACTCAAAGGCACCAATTCTTCTCCTGTCATCTTAGTCATCATCCAATTCTCAAATTCTATAGTCGCTGTTGTTCTTTGCCATTGAGTTGAAATAACATCATAGCTGGACCTCTAGGGGGTGTTCACAGGCTGTACGTTGAACAAAAGTATACTGGCCATTTTTCTTCCAAGGAACGGTAGATCTGAGCTTCTAGCCTTTGGGTTGCTTGACAGCATAACTCCTTATCACAAGGTCATCAGAGACCAGTACACAAACACACACACACACACACGCAAACACACCATGCTTTAAAATATTAACTAATCATATCTACATGGATAGATTTCAGTATTTTTTTAAACAAAGAATATAACATACTCTTAAAAGTTTAAAAATGGAGTTGTTTCCATTTCTAAATAAAAATACAAAAGGAGACATCACTATGGCAATTCCACAGAAAAGGAATGTAAAAAATCTGGAAAACTGATTTAGCTACAAGTTGTTTAAAAATATTGAAGGGCAATTACGACAGTTTGAAAATTAAGGTTCATCTGAATTAAGTCATGGTCTTTTCAATTACTTGTTATGCATCCAGGAGCCAATGAATAGGGTGATAGAAGAATTTTTTTAAATTTAAATTTATTATTAATTTCAGTAAAAATTTACAGAGACTTGGGATTTCCATTCATTCATTGTTGCACTTTTCTCCCCTCCCAACCCTCCCCCCTAGTACACTACCCTCTTGGAAAAGTAAAAGACAAATTCCTTCACTGTTTTACAAACCCTCCCCTGGGTCCACTCCACCATGTAGCCTTTGCTCTAGACTCCTGTCGTGACAAAAATACCTAATCACATATCCCTTTTTAAACAGTTTTCTCCCTCGTCTGTTTCAATGCAGTATACATTATTGAACCTATCTTTCTCAGTATCTCCCTGACCCCAAGGTCAGTCCTGTTTTACAAGAGTGGCACCATGAAGTATTTGTCCTTTTGTGACTGAGATACTTCACTCAGCATAATGTCCTCCAGAGTCACCCATTTTGAATACTATCCCTTGAGCTCCTTGTTTTTCAATGCAGCATAGTATTCCATTGTGTGAATATACCATAACTTCTCTATCTATTCATTTGTTGATGGACACTTAGGTTGTTTCCAACTCCGTTATTGTGAACAAATCCACAATAAACATGGGTGTGCATATATCTGCCTCGATGTCTGTTATGGTCTCTTTGGGGTATATTCCCAGTAGTGGAATTGCTGGGTCAAATGGTATCTCTATTTGCAACTTTTTAAGAAAGCGCCACACTGCTTTCCACAGTGGCTGCACCATTTTACACTTCCACCAACAGTGAACAAGGGTTCCAGTCTCTCCAC
>NW_006399760.1:34122277-34141001 GCF_000299155.1 Elephantulus edwardii
TAGGAATTGCTGGGTCAAATGGTATCTCTATTTGCAACTTTTTGAGAAAGCACCACATCGCTTTCCACAGTGGCTGCACCATTTTACACTCCCACCAACAGTGAACAAGGGTTCCAGTCTCTCCACAACCTCGCCAGCATTTGTTGCTTGCTGTTCTGTTAAATTTTGCTAGTCTTACTGGGGTGAGATAATATCTCATAGTTGTCTTAATTTGCATCTCTCTTGGAGCTAGGGATTTTGAACATTTCTTCATGTGCTTGTTGGCCATCTGAATGTCTTCTTTGGTGAAGTGTCTGTTCATATTCTGTGTCCATTTTTTCTATTGGATTATTTACCTTTATCTCCTTGTGGTGATGATAGAAGAATGTATGCCCTTGAGTTGTGGTAGTAGAGAAGAGTACTGAATATATCACATGGACTGTCAAAAGAACTAACAAGTATATTTTGGATAATGTGTAGTCAGAGTGCTCCTTGGAGGCAAGGACAGTAAAATGTCATCTCTAATACTCTGGACATGTTGCTTGGATAAACTATTCCCCTAGAAAAGGATATCATGCTTGAAAAGGAGGAAGGTCAGCAAAAGAGAAGACCCCACTGATTTGACATGGTGACTTCCACAATGGGCTCAAGTGTATCAAAGCTGGTAAGAATAGGACAAGATAGGACAGGATTCTGATTATTTTGTTCACTGGGCTGCTCTGAATCATACTTGAAGGCACCTAACAATAAAAATAGCAACAGACTGTCAACAATTTTAACTTATTTTTATTTACAATCAACATCTTTGGCACCAGGATTTAAGAAATCAAAAGATGTACCACATTGGGAAAAGTCAGCTGTCAAGAACCTCTCCATGGTACTAAAGAGCAATGCTATCAGTCTGAACACTAAGGTGAGCCTGATTGAGGCCCTGGTCTTTTCAATCACAATGCAGACATCTGAGAGTTGGACAACAAACAAGGATGACAGAAGAAGAATTTATGGTTTTGAATTGTGTTACTGTAGAAGAGAATTGAATGTCTCATCAACTGCCAAAAGGACAAACATGACTTGGGAAAGGTGAGGCCAAAATGCTTCTTAAAGGCAAGGATGAAAAGGCTTGGTCTCATATAATTTGGGCATGTTGTTAAGAGGAGCTATTCCTTGGAAAAGGACATCATGCTGGGTAAGGTAGAGAGGTAGCAAAAGCGAGGAAAATCCTCACTTAGCTGGATTGACACAATGACTGAACCAATTGGCTTGAACAAGTCAGGAATTATGAGAATAGCACAGAATAAAACAGGGATGGCTGTTCACAGGGTCACTGTGTGTTGTACTCAACTTCACAGTACATAACAAAGAAAGATAACTGCAAGTAAATATGTTTGTGTAATGCCAATTAACTTACTTGGCCGCTAGGCAAAAGATTGTAGGTACTACAGAAGACAGGCCTATGGGAAACTGCAGCTCAACCAACCATTGAAAATGCTTTAAAACACAGATATCTCTGACACAGTCGATAGTCAGAATCAACTCGATGGCAAGTGCTTTAACTGTTTAAAGCGATTTTCTGTGATAATTGCTTCAATAGACTAATAAAAGATAGCAGTTTAGTACATCATTAATTTCTAGTTTACCTTCATTTCTATCCTCAAACCCCTCCAAACTTCTATTATAATCTTCAATAGGATTTTAATATTTAATAGGGCCTTATCATCCTTGACTACATAGTAAGTCTAGCTATCTTTTCCATTTGCTCCAGTTAAATTTACTTACTCCTTTTTCTCTGGTCCTACATTACTCAGCATATGTATTTGAAGGCTATAGCTACTCATATTGTTTATATATACAAATACATTCTTTAGTCTTTTTCTTTCTCTTTATTTATTGCAATTAGGGGGTTTTTTGGTAATTTTTATTCCATTTTCTTTTGATATTTCTTGAGTTTTTCAATGTTCCATCATTCCATATTTTGTACTTCATTCATCGAAAACATTTTTAGAGCATGTGAAATTAACACATTCCACAAACTGAGCTGAATTCCACAAAGAATAGCCTAAAATGCTAGGGTCAATATTCACATGCTTTTATAAAATTTTTCCTTTGAAGAGCTAGAAACTTAATAAATTCCTGATAAGCAAATAACAATTTTACCAAGTTCATGAATTAGCTCTATGAAAAAGACTTATATATTAAAAAACCAATTAGCTTTATTAAAGGTAAGTAGGGCAATCTGAATACAAATCCTAGATTTACCATACTTTTGTTATACTTTATTTAACCTTATATCAGTTTCTTCAGCTGTAAAGTGGGTCAGATATAATAGTCTACTTCAGTGAATTATTGTGGCAATTAAATTTTTTAAAAAAAGGAATAAACTCAATGTCATGGAGTCAATTCTGACTCAGTGATCCCATAAGACAAAGCAGAACTGCCCAATGGAATTTCCATGGCTATATAAATCCTTTCAGAAGCAGACTGTAACATTTTTCTCTAACTAAAAGGCTGGGGGGCTCAAATACTAATAATGTAATACCAGTATGGTCAAAAGGTGTTAATAGACAATTTATGTAAGAAATAAAAAGTCACCATTACATAAAAATATATTCAATGTTAGTAATAATTAAAGACATGCAAACATGAACAATATTAAATCATTATTATATACACTAATAAGAATATTAAAAGTTTAAAAAAGAGCAAGATACACAAAATTGAATAAGGCATAGAGGTAAACTTATTCTCATGTTATTTCAGAGAGAGCAAAGTGATACCACATTAGGAAAGAAAGTTTCACAAGTGCTAAACGTTTTTAAACAGTGATACCTCTTTTAACAATCTATCTTGTCAAGACAAAGATACAGAGACGTGTACAAAAATATTTATCATGAGAGTATTCATAATTATGGAAAATATGGAAATAATCTAAAAGTCTATTAAAGGACATTAGGTTATGAATATCTAAAAAATTATAGTTAAATACATGAAAATATTCCACAACATATTACTGAGTAATAAACATGAATTGTAAAATGTTAAATCTTTTTCAAAATTGTTGCTGCTGTTGTTAGGTACTGCTGACTTGTTAAAAGATTTACAGTAACTCTGTGTACAACATAACAGAACACTGCTGGTACTCTTCTTATAATCATTGCTACTTAGACAATCTTTTTTTTTTTTTAATTTAGGTTGTTTATTTTTCATTTCAATGAACATCTACAGAAATTTTAGAATTCCATTCATTCATTGTTGCACCCTTCTCCCCGCACAAACCCCTCCCCCCCCCTTTGCTCCTCTCCTTGAAACCTTGAAAAGCAAAAGAAAAACTCCCTCATTGTACTTAGACAATCTTATGTCAATCTATCTGTCCAACTGTCTTCCTCTTTCTTGGTGAGTCTCTACTTTACCAAGCATGATGTCCTTCTCCAGGAACTGGCTTCTCCTGATAGCATGTCCACGGTTGAGGTGGTAGCTTAAAAGTCGGCTTTTCTAGCCATTATGTTATCCCTTTCTGGTCTCCAGCTACCTTAACTGCAGACATATGGTCTCACAAATCATCCACAGCTGTGTGACTGGGCTAAGAGTGTTCCCCACACTAAGTAGTATGACTTGTGGGATACCAGAGTGAGATCCTGCTGATGGGAGTGGAAAGATTGTGGTATTGCCATAGAGAAACCATGGCAAAGTGTGACCCGAGTCTTCTTGCATTTGTGCTGGCCACAGTTAAAAGTTTTGCAGTTCTCGCCAGATGACTAAAAGAGAAGCTGACTTACAACTTCTCTAAGGCAAACACTACCCGATGACTGAGGAAACAGAGACTTCTTGAGTTTTGTTGCCGAACTGAACTTAAACTAATTAAGGAACTGTGTTTTGTGGTTAATCTGGCTTGAGACTGCTGAACTAAACCTGAACTTGTATTTTGAGATATTCTTTGCCTCTCCCACTCCACAACCTATTCCCCTAATAAAACCCACTCTTCATACCACAACTGTGAGTACAAATGTGTGAGTGAACAACAAATACTGAACCCAGTGACTGGTGGATATGTGTGCAGGAGCAAAGGGCAGGGGGTGGCATGTCTGACCAAGAAGCTATCTATTTGATGATATGGATATTATTGATGGGGACAGGTCTCCTTTATGAAGCAGGTAGAAACTTGACCATCCCAATATTGCATCAGTTCTTTTCACAACAATACATGAGAAGTTTTATGATCCTTATTAAAAGGAGAACTCTGGCTATTTTTCAAAGCATTTTTTTAAATTCTCTGGCTGTTTATGGTATAGTCAATCAACATTCTTCAATAGCATCACCATTAAAATGTATCAATCATTTAACAGGTTTTTTTGTATCCATTGTCCATCTTTCCCAAGCATAGGAAGAAACCAAACATACCATGACTTGAATCAGGCAAATCTTGGACCTGATATTTTTGCTATTTACTCCTTTAAAGAAGTCTTTTTTTAGCAGATTTGCCTGATACACTATGTCCTTTGATTTCTTGACTGTTGCTTCCATGAGAACTGATTGTGGATACAAGTAAAATGAAATCCTTGACAATTTAAATAATTCCATCCTTTATTGAAATGATACTTAATAGTTCAGCTGTACAGATTCTTGCTTCACATTAAAGTATAATCCACACTAAAGTCTCTAGTCTTTGCTTTTGATCAGTGTACCATCCTCTTTGTTTTCAACAAGCAGGGTCATGCATTTGCAAATCTCAGGTTATTAAGATGTCCTCTTGAAGACCTGATTTTCATATAGTCCAGCTTGTTGGACTACTTACAAAAAATACAGACTAAAAAAATGATATATGTGTATACATATATGTGCATATGGCCAACACATCTGGGCACTCAGCAGCAGTGGGCGAGGCACTGACACAGGATGGCACAAAAGAAATCTCTTCGTCAAAATTAACCGAGTTTTTAAGGAAAGATAAAATTCAACTTTAGAAAGCTGCATACACATATGAAAATAAAGAAATAGGGTCAGCACTGAAGGACCTGGCTAAGAAATACTCTAACAAGCTAGAATGTTGTGAAAATTAGGTGGAAAAATAATAAAAGGAATATGATGCAAAGCTATTGAATGTAGAACAGGAAATGAAAATTGTAAGACAACAGGAGTTGCCACAATTGAGGTATTTCTACCATCAAGACCAAGACAAGACAGGAAGAACTTGTTGGAGATCCAACTGCACATCACAGGCAGGGGTCTGGGGTCCAAAATAGCTGAAACCTTTGGATTTCAAGAAAATGATATCAAACTTGTCATAAATAAGCAGCAGCATCAACTTGGGAAAACTCTGGAAGACCAAGGAGTGACACACTATGTGAAGGTTATGGTGCTTGGGCTAAAGTAGTCTGAAGAGGATGTGAGGAAGAATTTTCAGGCAGAGGAAGAAGAGCAAAAGGAAGCAGAAGTAAAAGAAAACAAAAAAAATTAAGAGACCTAAGAAGAGGAATGGAAACAACAGCTGAGAGAGCTGAGATGGCGGTGGATCCAGAAACTACACCATACTTAAACACAGCCTACCAGACAGGCTCTCAGAAAGAAAAGACCTAATGTTGGCTATGGGATATCATGAGAAGGGCAGAGATTCCTAGAAAAGAAAATAATATAGAACAGCATTGCATTGTGTGTTGCATGCTGAAATATTCCTTACAGGAACATTTATGGTGAATGCCAATTTGAAGGAAGATGGCTCAAATTCTACACAGCACCCTCCCTCCCCCATGGACACATCAGACTTCAGATTATCAACTAAAGCAGTGCTTACTGTGAATAGTTGTGGTGCAGAACAATTTGGGGATTATTTCTTTCTTTCACATATATAATTGACTTCTCTATGAAGAAAGTAGCTGTATCAAATGTTCTCCTTCTATATAATTTTTAATTGGTTTGCATATGTTTGTAAAAATTGTGTTTTAGTCATGTACATTGTGTTTTACAGTCTTCATACATTTATATACACTGTATTTTATAAAATTACTACTGATCTATGCCTCCATATATGTTCTTAAGTTTTCTACAGCAAACATACTTCTTTTAGGAGATGCTTTGTTAGCTGAGCTAGCCTTTATGAAGTTCTCCCTTTTCAACTTTTCACCTAATGGTTTTGGTGAAGATGCTGATGATCATTCCCAAATCCATTATTTTAGTAGTGGCTGCTAAAGTGTGGTGTTCTTATATTCCTTTTGAATTTTTTGTCTTGGATTCTTCTAGAAAGAAATACTTTGTTTTGTCCACTGTTTGGTTATGTTGAGATAAAATCTGTATAGGAAACAGAATAAAATCCTTGGTTTTTTAAAAAAAGTATATGTATATAGACATACAGAGGACAAGGACAGAAAAAGGAGTTAAATAACAGTCACTCACCCATTGCAATCAAGACAGAATTGACTCGTAGCTAACCCTCCATAAGGTTCCAGAGGCTGTAAAGCACATGAAGGAAGACTTCCCATCCTTTTCCAGAAGACCTATTGGTAGATTTGAATCGTCCAAGAAACTAAACTGCCAGAGAGATGTGGCCTTTAGGTTAGCCCCGCAACACCCTATGCCAGAACTCCCTAGCATATAGTCCATAGGAAGTTGTGCTGCTCACCCCAAGACCGTGCCTCTTCTGGCAGTTCTAATCTACTGGTGGCTCCTTGATAAAAAGATTGGCAAAAAACAAAAAAAGATTGGCAATCTCCTCTCACACGATCTACAATTTCAGAAACCCTATGGAATGTTAACTATGTGTCAACTTGGAGTATGGATGGTTTTGGTATCAATATTGGTACTTACAGAGACATCTTGCTAAATGAAATTTATTACTTTATCTCCAGGTAAAAGGATTGTGAAGATTTACTTTCTATACATCTATTCCTCCTTACTTAAGCTTTTAAATGCCTCATTACCTTTAGAGCCAGAACTATAAAACCCTATTTTTGTTTATTTAGGTAAAATCATTTTTCTTTACACTTAAAAATAAAAAAAGGAGATATACTGTTCTAAATCAGCAATTGTTTTCACTGCACAAAATTATAGTCTCAAGGAAATACACAAGAATGGGGAAAAGTACTCTGAATGCACTCTTTAAAATTAGAGAAATTTAATATTGCCGAAAAAGGCAAAAGTAAAACCAGCTATGATTACAACATTCAATAATATTTCTATCTTAAAACATACTTAGAATAATCTTCAAGATTGACTAGACTTCTAGACAATAAAATAAACAAAATTAAGTACTTGAATGTAAAAGAGAAAGGCAAAAGAAAAGCTAAAAAATTTACTAGGCATATTTAAACTTAGTAATTTTTTCCAGTGATTTTGTTAATCTTACAGTAATTCAAAGAATTATTCAACATGACCAAAGAACTGGCTTAAATGTGTCTGAAGACAGTGCTTTAAGGAAAAGGATATAAAAATGATTAAAACTTAACTTGTTCTCAATTGTCATTAATTATTTACACAGAAATCATCCACTGGAAAAAGAAAACCGTAAGGCATAAAAATTAAGAAAACTTTTCTTAGTGACAACATATAAAAACTAATTTTTCCTTTATAACAAAATGTTTGAGCTTCCTACTTGAATTCAGGGAAAAGTGCAAAATAAAGATAAAATTCAAACCAGTAGGAGCAACACTGTACATGAGAGACAAGAAACTGAAGTTATGATTCCAATTTTCCACTAATTCAGTCTTAATTTCCTTATGAATAAAATAAAATGACTGACTAGATGTCCAAATAAGTTTAATGGACCATTAGTGATATGACATGCTATTTGAAAAATATTACATGCATCAGGAAAAAGTTTCCATGAAGAAGTAAGTTCACCAAATTCTGGAATCACTTAAAAATTCATATGCATTATACTAAAAAAGCAATGAAAAAATATTTAACTTTGTATCAACTACAGCATCACCAAATTAGAAACAAACTAAATGTCTCTTAATAAAAGAATGATTTGGAAATGATTATGCACAAGAAGAGTGGCATGGTAGATTACTGTGAAACAAGACATGAAGATACTTTTTTAAAAATAAAAATTTAGAGAATATGTAATCCTAACTAGGTTACAAAACAGAACAAACACCAAACCAACCTTTCTTTTTAGAGTGAGAGAGAGAGAGAGAGAGAGAGAGAGAGAGAGAGAGTGTGTGTATCTTGTGTACATAAAAAGATAAAAAGGGGAAAAAGTAAATTTTTTAAAAGGAGGTATAACACACTTTTAAAGAGTGATTCTAAGGGACATACAACCCACCTCTAGTAACTTAGTGGTAAGGAGTTGTGCTGCTAACCCAAAGGCATTAAGTTTGAATACACCAGCTGCTTTGACGCAAAAAGATGGGCAATCTCTCATGCAATTAATCGCCTCTGAAAATCTGCTGGAGGGTCAGCTACGGGTCAGTTTCAACCCAAAGGTAAACCACTACCACCAAGGAGAACACAATACCTCATAAAATGAAAGATTTGAATGTTCTCCAGTAAAAACATGTTTTTATAATAACAAGGAAAGAAAAAGAAAAAATGCACTAAGAAACTCATACTACTTAATCCTTTCATAAAAGAAATATATTAGCTTCTTTATATATATATATTTTTTCTTATAACAGATTACTGAAGTAGACCTCCTAAATTGGTTAGTGAGGCCATGCCTATGTAATACACAAATCAGAAAAAGACTTTAATGCCCACAATAATAGTTCAGTAAACCATTAAAATTCTACTCCAAAGAATTTTTTACTTTACCTATTTTATTTATGAATTTTCTGCATGGGGTTTTTTTTTTCCATTTTGTAATGAACTCAACAAAATTATGTAAGCATTTAAGAAAAATGCACTGGAATACATGAAAACATACAGACGTAGAAAATTTTTAAGTGTATTTCTTTTTTGTATTATAACAATGTAAAGTGAGAGCTATATACACTTAAAAGACAAGTATCTAGAAACTCTAGTGACTTAGTGGCAAGAAAGCTGCACTGCAATCCTGAAGACACGTGATTTGAGTTCAGTAGCTGCTAGAAAGATGGAATATCTCCTTCAGTGCGATTAACTGCCTCTGAAAACCCACCAGAAGGTCAGCTATGGGTCAGTTCCAACTTGATGGTATGTAAAAACAGCAACAATATCAATTATCTGAATTAAGCAAATAAAAAGAAACTGATGTGTCACCCAATGGCCTATATAACCAATAAACTGATTACAAGTAGTCATTATACTTGTCAATCATAAAGCTTAGTATCAATTTGAATAAAAACAAGTAAATCGGATATTACAATGTGATACATTTATTCCACAAAATGGAATTCAACATTTAGTAGATGCTAAGTGCTGTCTAGATGCTTTCCATTTGGAACAAAGAAAGGTTTTTATAAACAAGCAAAAACCTCCCTCTCTTGGCTTCTCAGAAGAAACAGACACAAAACATGTAAGAAATGTGTATAGCCCATTTGAAGGCTTAAAGTGTTATTTGGAAAGAAAGGGGAAAGGATAGAGAATATTTGCTAAAAGATTTGCAAGTTTGGTTAAGATGTTAAGAGACAGAATTCAGAAAATTACATATATTAGCAATGAGATGACAAGTCCTAAGGGTATTTGAAAGAATATTCTTGTAAATGTAAGCATCCTAAGGCAAGAGTGGAATTAATAAATACATAAGCCAGTGTGGCAGGCACTTGTAGGGATATAATCAGAGTGAGAGCGTAAAGGCTCCACTGCTGACCAAAAAGTTAGTGTTTCAAAACCCCCAGTTAACCTATGGAAGAAAGGAACAGCACTCTGCTTCCATAAAGATTACAACTGTTAAAACACTATAGACTGTTCTACTTTTTTACAGAGAATTTCTATGAGTTGGAATCAATGCAACAATTAAGTTTCATTTTGGTAAAGATGATATATAATAATAGAGAAGTGTAGTGAAAACAAAAGTGAGAATTTAACATAAAGGGAAATCATGCATGGCCTTGTAAATTACTCTGCTGGTGTAGTTTTGTACCAACATTTCTTTGTGCTATCAAGTCATCTAGAACTACTACTTATACTACACTGACCCTTTGTTGTTGTTGTTGTTGTTGTTGTGTACCATAGTGTCCAAACCAACCCACAGCTGCTGGCTCTCCTTTGGCGAGTTTCTAGAGGCAGAAATCACCCTGGAGGAGACTGCCCATCTTCTTCCTACGGAGAAGTTGGTGGATTGCAGCGCAGCTTCTTGTCACTAGGCCGTAAGACCATATGGGACCTGACAAAGACCCAACAGAGATGCTCATTAGGTTATACAACTGTGAGGATGTAACTGTAAGCATATAACTGTAAAGGACAGTTACAAGATCTATGAGAAGTTGCACAGAACTGCCAAATACAGAGAGGGAAGATGCCGATGGCGAGGAAGATGGCTTGTGTCAAAGAAGAAATGGTAGAATAGTCTGACCAATGTGAAAATCTAGAGTGCAAGAGCAATGCAGCTTCTGTGGGGCTAGATTTAATATATGAACTATGTAAGTTAACAAACAGAGAAAAAAACCCCTGAGGGCTCCAAAGCAAAAAAAAAATTGCAAAGTCTCCTATCTCTTAATTGAAAAATGAAAGGCGTGGGGACGGGGAAGATTTTAAGAAAGCAAATTTATTAATTTTACTACTTTTATTCAAAATTTAGAATTAATACTTCATCTACAGTTCAAGAAGAAAACAAAAGGTGGAAAAATAATAATTAATAAGATTTTTCTTTTTCTTAGAAGCACAATCAATAACTGTGGTAAACAGGAGTCAAAAATCTGCTGTCAAGGGCCTTTCCAAAGTGCTAAAGAGGTAAAGAGCAAGCGTGCTGTCTAAAGAACCAGGTGTGCCTGATCAGAGCCAGGCTTATTTTGAGTTGCTTGCTATGGTTCGAAAAGATGGAAAATGAATAATGATAACAGAAGAAAGTGATGTTTTTAAATTGTGTGCAGGAGAAGAGTATCGATTATCCAGTAGATTTCCAAAGGAACAAGCATATTTGTCGTAGAGGAAGTGTTGCCAGTGTGCTCCCTGAGAGGCAATGATGGAGAAGCATTATTGTCTCACATACAGTGGGGCATGCTGTTAGCAAGGATCAGTCACTGAAAAAGGCCATCATGCTGGGTAACGTGGATGGTCAGAGAGAGAAGACAACCCTCCACAAGATGGATTGACACAATAACTAACTATGGGCTTGAGAATATTAAACATGGTGAGGACGGCACAAGATATGGCAAGGTGCAGATCTGTTATTCATCAGGTTGTGATGAGTCACAGTCAACTGGAGAGCACATAATAACAACTAATCTACAAAAAAGAACATTTTACAATAAAATGTTCTTTAGAAGCAAATATTTGATTTGATAAACACATGACACTGGGTCTGATTAAATTTAATACTATGTTTAATGCATTCTCAGATTTTTAGATCTGTACTTTTTTTTATGGAATGCTGGTGGCCTCCTAGGTAAGGAACTACGTTGTCAACCTAAAGGTAGGTAGTTTGAATCCACCTGCTACTCTGAAGGAAAAAGGTAGGTAATGTCTACTGTGTGATTTAAAGCTTCTGAAAATCCAATGGAAGGTCTATTCTGAATTGATTCTAACTCAAAAGCACATAACAATGTATATAGTTTTCAGAATTCACTTAGTCTGAAAACATTTTGCCTACAATAGGATTATATGCTTTTATCAAATAAAATTATGTCCCATTCTCCAGAATATATGTACAATTTTTTATCTGCAAGTATGTGTGTGTGTGTGTGTATATATATATATAAAAAAGCATTTACAGGTATAAAAATCTGCTTTCTTTTTAACTACTTTGTAGACAAATGAGCAGCTCTGACACATTTTAAATTCCAGGCTCTTTTTCGCCATGTGGTCAACAAGTCTTATATTGCTTACTTTCATTAAAACTGGACTTATAATGGGACACAGAAACTACAGGTAGAGAATTAAAATGCTTATTCATTTCAGTTGCTGGCTGAATAGCCAGTTCCCTAGTCCATAGATGTTTCTATAGCAGCAAAGGTAGGATCAGGAAAAGAGAAGCACATATTTATGATAACAGCTTAAGCAGAAAATGTCAAGTGTTAAAATGCATATATAATAATTTAATTTTTGGAAAGTAATCTAAAATGTAAAAAGGAAGAAGGAAATTATAATCCATTCAATCTTAAAGATACTAAAATGGGTGGACCCTACAATTATTTTTTTTGTTGTTCATCATTTTCATTTAAAAGTATTTCAACTTTAGTTATAACTTTCATAACAATTTTCTTCTACTCTCACAATTGTGGTCTAAAACCAAAAATCACCAATTTGTTAGGATAATGCATAGTACTAGATTAAAGCTTTTAAATATTGTACTACATTCTGTGATCCTAATTAGAACTTTATTTTTATAAACAGTATTATGGTTATGCTAATATCATTAAAATCACATATAAGTAAAACTGAATGAAGAGAATTACAAAACAGCTAGTTCAGTGCATTGAAAAGGGACTGACAGATTCAGAAGAGGTTGCAGAATGAGGGCTATCATTGCTGATGTCAGATCTTAGCTGAAAAGCTGAGAACACCAGAAAGAAGTTTACCTGCAATGAACTGACTATGCAAAGGTATTTCAGAGTGTGGCTGACAAAAAAAAAATATTTAAAAATAAATAAATAAAATGGATAACACTGAAGAATGGAGATGCGAGAACACTTAATTGTGCTCATTGGGAACCTGCAGAAAAAGAGTTTTAGGGTTTTTTTAACACAAGGTGATACTGCATGGTTTAAAATCAGTAAGATTTGACTCGGGGTTGTAAACTTTATACTATACTAACTCAGTCTGTATGATATACCAAAAATACATTAAACTGGACTATAAAATAAGAATGTGTAGCAAAAAGATTGGAGGAAAACTTATTAACAACCTGTGATGCACAGATGATGCAAACTCTGCTTGCTCAAACTGAAGAAAACATGAAACATTTACTAAAGATATAGGAGTACATACAACCTTCAGGATGGATTATACCACAATATAAAGAAAACAAAAATTCTCATAACTAGGTCTACAAGCAATATCACAATAAATGGAAAAATGACTCAGGTTGTAATAAAGGGTTTCATTTTATTTGGATCTACAATTAAGACCCATGGAAACAGCAATGAAGAAATCTAACATCTTGCACTAGTAAAACCTACTACAAAAGACTTCATTAAGTGTTAAGTGTCAAACATATCCTTCATCACATACAAACAAAAATCAGTGAATAAGAAGGTCAAAGAATCACTGGTGCATCTGAAAACAGTGTTGGCAAAACATAAAAGTAAATCACAGACTGCCAAAAGAACAAGCAAATATATCTAAAAAGAAGTATGGCCACAATGTTCCTTAGAAGTGAGGCTAGGAAGACCTGGTCTTACATACTTTGGACATGCAAGAAGGGATCCGTGTTAGGGGAAGGACATCACATCATGCTGGGTAAAATAGTCACTGACACAGGTTCAAACAGCAACACTTTTTTAAAATTTATTTTTATAAAACATCTTTAATTATTTGACTTTTATTATCAGTATCTTTTAAAAACTCAAATGTATTGCTGTGGAGTTACAACAGACTCTATAAAGTTGACCCTTCAGCGGCTTTTCAGAAGTTCAAGCTGCTCTGAAGAAATTGTGAGAAAACAAAGGCCCAGGAATTGATGAATAACAATTGATGTATTTTGACAGAGATGCAACCCTGGATGTGCTCACTAGGCTATGCCAAAAGCGGAGGGACTGCAGAACAATGAAAGAGTTTTTCTTTTCAAAGAGAAGAGAAATTGGGGGGAAAGGGGGTGGGCAGGGAGAACAGTGCAACAATGAATGACTGGAAACCCTAAGTCTCTGTAAACATTCATTTAAATTAATTTTTACAAAAACAACACACAAATAGCCATCCTTCTCTTATTCTCTACTTCCTGTCAAGAACCATTTGACATTGGCAATGATGTCCTATTCCCATCGTCACTTCTAAATCCAACTTTTATTTCTGGAGGTTTTCTGACATTTTGGTATTTTTTGGTAATTTTCAGCAAGATTTTTCTTGTGATATTGGCGATATTGTTTGATAATTTCCACACTGCTGGATCACCTTTCTTGGGAAGGGAAATAAATATGGATCTCTTCCAGGCAGTTGGCCTAGTAGCTGTCCTCTAGATTTCTTGGCACACAGTAACACTTTTATTAAAGGATGAAGCAGAACTGAGAAGTGTTTCATTTTAATATATATATATATATATATATATAAAAGCTGGAACAAACTTGATAAAATCTAACACTACCCTATGGATATACACATACAATTTACCTGAACAAAATACTTTTTGGAAAGTGTATTTTGCTCAGATTTTCTACGTATTCCTGGTGGTTGTTGATGTTATGTGCCATCCATTTGCCCGCAACTTATAGTGACCCTATGTACAACAGCCCTAAACCCTGCTCTACCCTGTGCCAATCTTATTGTCTCTGACACACCTACCCCCATTACCCCAGTCACTGAATAAATCCATCTTGAGTGTCTTCCTCTCTTGTGCTGTTGTCAGTCCACCTTCCCAAGAATGATGTCCCTCTATAAGGACTGGTCCCTCCTTGCAACATGTCCAAAATATGTCAGACGAAGCTTCAGAATCCTTGCCTCCAAGGAGTAGTTTAATCCTAAGACAAACATGTTCTCTTAGCAGTCTATGGTATATTTGATACAATTCTCCAGCACCACAGCTCAAAGGCATCAATTTTCCTTCTGTCATCTGTAGTCATTGTCCAGCTTTCCAATGCATAACAAGTAAATGTAAAGACCATGGTCTGGACCAGGCGCACCTTAGTCTCCAGACTGACATCATGGCTCTTCAGTACTTTGGATAGGTCTCTGATGGCAGATGTTCCCAATGCAGTACATCTTTTAATTTCCTGTCTGCTGGAGTCAAGAGTGTTTCTTGGAAGCCAAGCAAACTAAAGCTCTTAACAATCTTAATCTCTTCACCATCCATCACTATGCTGCCAATCTTTGTTTTCTCAATATTGAGCTTCAATCCATATTGAAGCCTGTAGTCCTTGACCTTTTGCAACAAACGCTTCAGGTCCTTCTCAGTTTCAGCAAGTAGGTTTGTGTCATCTGCATAAGGCAGGTTGTTGATGAGTCTTCCTCCAATCCTGATGCCACATTTCTCTTCAAAGAGTGCACCCTTCTGGATAATCTGTTCTGCATATAAATTGAAAAGGTATGGAGACAGGACACATCCTTGGCATACACCCTTCCCAATTTTGAGCCATTCAGTGTTTCCTTGCTTTGTTCTGACAACTGTCTCCTGGTCCAAGCATAGGTTTCACATTAGCACAATCAAACGTTCTAGGATTCCCATTCTTCTCAGTGTTAGCCACAGTTTGTTGTGATCCATTTTCAAATGTTTTTGCATAGTCAATGAAAGACAGACATTTTTCTGGTACTCCCTCCTTTCAGACAAGATTCACCTAACATTAACTGCAATATCGCTAGTATCACAGTTTCTTCTAAACGCAGCCTGCACTTCTGGCAGTTCTCTGTTGATGTGTTGTTGTTCCAGTTGTTTTTGGATAATCTTCAGCAGAATCTTGCTTGCATGTGACATTAATGATACTTTAATTTTTCAATTAATTATAAAATCACAACTTAAACCTACTTGTAGCAAAACTTCGCTAAAATAGGCTTGGTCTAATCCTAAGGGAAGCAGGAAAATTAAAGTCTCAATCTCTATACTCCCAACTAAAATATATACAAATAATTTAATAAAACATATGGTATGCTCAGTTTTTGAGACAGATTTGGAAGGAGTGGCATCCACTTTTTAAACCACATACCTCAGGAAACTCTATGAATTTGGAGAAATGATGATATAGAAAGGCTTCTGGTCTTTTGTTCTTAAGGTTGTTATGAATTGTGCACCACTTGATGGCAAACAACAACAACGCTATTCTATACACTGGCAGGAACTAAGAGTACATGCCCAAAATCTACACTGTTTTCTTTCTCTCTCCTATTATTTTCTACCAGTCACACACAAACTTTGGCTAAGCCTCTAATTCGTCCTATGAGTAACCTGAAATATACCTCTGTACATCCCATCTTTAAAACTGATACCTCTTTACAAGAATGCCTCCTTAGAGGAAAAAAACATTTTAGAAATCTTGAACAGAGGCAAACAATAATAACAGAATTATCTAGGGCATGAAGCCAGATTACCTGTGCCTTTCAATGCTTTTGAATATTCAATGGATAAATAAATTTGCAGTATTCAAGTTGTAATACTTGAGGATGCTGAAGACAGAATGCTGAATGACCCAGGAAGAATAAAAAGAAGATGGAAGGAGTACAGAGAGATACTAAACCA
This sequence comes from Elephantulus edwardii, assembly GCF_000299155.1. Taxonomy (NCBI): domain Eukaryota; kingdom Metazoa; phylum Chordata; class Mammalia; order Macroscelidea; family Macroscelididae; genus Elephantulus; species Elephantulus edwardii. The sequence continues at coordinate 34,138,647 of NW_006399760.1, forward strand.
AAAAGAATTGGCTAACACAGAAGAATCCATGGTGATGAAAGAAGAAGTTCAAGCTGCTCTGAAGGAACTGGTCAAAAACAAGGCCCCAGGAATTGATGGAATACCAACTGACATATTTCAGCACACAGATGCTGCCCTGTACCCATTTCCCAGATTATAGCAAGACATAAGGAGGACAACTACCTGTCCAATTGACTGGAAGAGATCTGTATTTATTCCCATTCCAAGAAAAAAAAAAGGTGACACAACAGAGTATGAAAATTATTGAACGATATCACTTATATCACACGCAAGATCCAGCTGAAGATTATCCAGAAATTACTATACATCAACAGAGAACTTCTGGATGTGCAGGCTGGATTTAGAAGAGGCTGTGCCACTAGGGACATCACAGTCAACATCAAATGGATCTTGGTGGAAAGTAGAGAGTACCCAAGGAATGTCTGTCTGTGTTTCATTGACTATGCAAAGGCGTTTGACTAGGTAGATGAAAACAAACTGTGGCTAGTCTTGAGAAGAATGAGGATCTTGAACATTGAAATATCAATAGCAAAACTTCCACAATTACAGCAATATTCAAGCCACCACAGTAAGGAAAATTGACAAGAATAAAGTAAGTGAGTTTAACAGAAGATTTCAATTACAACAAAGTATTACAAACGAATGTATAGAGACTTGCCAAGCGAGAAAACCAAAAGGGAGGCACACACTCAGCATTTCTCAAATGGAAATAACTAAGAAGAAAATTCCTAACTCTTCTTGCAATACTGAAGGATTTTCTGTGCAAAATACTGAGTGATGCAGGTAGCATAAATATGAAAAGACACAGTCACTGTACCATGATCGGTGCTAAACCATTTCAGTAAGCAGCATATGATCAATAACCAATAGTAATAAAAGAAGCCTAAACTGCTCTGAAAGCACTGGCAAAAAATAAAGTCTCAGGAAATGGTAGAGTAAGGAAATGTTTCAGCAAGCACGCACAGCCTTGGACATGCTCATTCTTCTATGCCAAGAAATTTAAAGGATAACTACCTTAGTCAACCAACTGAATAGAACCCATTTAATTCTAAAAAAAGGGGAAAAAAAGAGATTCAATAGAATGTTGAAAATATCAAACAATATCACCAATACTACATGTAATTAACATACATCTTAAGATTATTTAAAAAATCAGCTGGAGCAGTACATCCACAGGTCATGGCCAGAAATTTAAGCCGGATTCAAAAGAGTCCATGAACAAGGGATATTATTGCCGATGTCAGATAGATTGTGCATGAAAGCAGAGGATACCAAAAGGATGTCTGTTAGTGTTTTATTGATTACACAAAGGCATTTGGCTGTGTGGATCATAGCAAATTATGGCGATGACTGAGAATTATAAGAATTCCAGAAGACTTAATCTATACACGGTCCAAGAAAGAGATGCTCAAACTAAACAGGGAAATACTACACAAGCTTATTTTCAGGATAACCAGGGGAATACTACGCAGATTATTTTCAGAAAAGGTGTACATTAGAGTTATATACTCTAAACACAACTATTCAATATGTATACTAAACAAATTATTTGAGAAGCTAAACTAAATGAAAAATACAGCAACAAAACTGGAGGAATACTCATCAACAGCGTGACGCAGATCGTATATCCTTGCTTGCAAAAATGAAGACAGAGCATTTAATGATGACCATCAAAGACTACAACTTTCAATATGGATTACATCTCAACATCAATAAAACAAAAATCCTCACAACTAGACCAACTGGCAACATATCATGATAAACAGAGAAAAGACTTAAGTTGTCAACAAATCCATATTTATTGGGTCCACAATCAAAATTCATGGCAGCAGCAGTAAAAAAAACAAAACACACATTGCACTAGCAAATCCAATGTTAAGGACATTGAAAGAGTTAAAAAAAATAAAGATTGTCAATTGCTTCATATGCATTTAAAAGTTGAAAAATTAGTAAGCAAAACCAAATAAATAATGATGCCTTTGTACCGTAGTGTTGAAAAAGGTATACCACTGACTGCTAAAAGAAGAAACAAATTTGTCTTCGAGGAGCAAACAGGGTGCTCCCTGGAAGCAATAATTGTGAAACTTTTGTCTGATACACACCAGGCTTATGACAGTCTTTGAGAAAAGACAGCATGGTTGAAGATGTGGAGGGCCAGTGAATGAGAAAATCTTCAACAAGATGGACTGACACAGTGACTGTAACAATGAACTTGAGCACAGTAGAAATGACAAGCATGACAGAGGATAAGACAGTTTCATTCTATTATTCATAGGATCTATATGTGTTGGGAGTTAAAAAAATAGTGACAAAACATATGTTGTTGTTGTTGTT
>NW_006399760.1:34142692-34146980 GCF_000299155.1 Elephantulus edwardii
ATATATATATATATATATATATATATATATATGCTTAAGAAGAGTTATGTGTATGTCCCTAGAGACTTAGTCTTGTATTGAGTACTATAAGCTGTGCATATCTATCAAAATGCTTGTGGTAAAGTTCTCAATTATCCACTCTGACATTTTCCTATTAAAACAGAAATAATTACTTGCTTGATTAAAGTTACAATACAAGTAGTTAAGACTATATTTGGTATTGCAATGACAAAATAATACAAATAGGTATTTATATTTGGGTAAAAAAAAAAAACCAAATTGTGACTTAAAGAACTCTCAGGCTTTTTGGGTTTCTCACTTCTTGATATTGTAGACTGAGAATTTCAAAGAGATTTTACTTATATGAGTTTTAATTCAGTATTTACCACATTGGAAGTTAAAACATTATCAATAAACTGTATTAACATAAAATCTTAGCATCATTATGAAACTCATTTTCCTACCCCAGCCACTCTTAGAAAAACACTATTGACACAACAATCTCAAGCCAACATCTATAACTTGCATAATAGAGGTTTAAGGACAGTGAAGGCTTATAAAAGAAGTATGGATCACAGAATCCGAAAATCATGATCACACAACAGAGAGAACATCAAGGGTTGATAGTTAAAAGCGACTTGCCTTTTGACCTCATCACTATAATTTTCTTCAACATATCATTAGTGTAGAAAAGGACCTGATTTGCAAGTGATGATCAAATTTGACTAAGCAGACATAAATAAACCTGATTCACCAAACAAGATCCATAAACCACAGGATTATAAAGTGACTGTCCTCCATACCTCATCACCTTGGTGTGTCAAGCTCTTCCTAAAGCAAAGGGATGATTAACATAAGAATTAGAATTCCAAAAAGAATCATAGCCAAAAGTAAAGATTTCAACAGACTGAGAGAAAAAAATTCTAGAAGCAAACATCCACATGCTATTCCCTGTTGGCTAGATCACCTTGCTTCTTACAACATATATTAAAAAGCCTTATCTTGGGAGCTCTGGTGGCCTAGTGGCAAGGAGCTGCAACTACAATCCCAGAGGTTCACGGTTCAAATCCACCAGATGCTCTGCCAGAGAAGGAGGGACAATCTCCTCCTGTACCAGTCAGTTCTGATTTGATGGTACACTCACACAAAAATAATAAAATTTTTTAAAAAACGCCTTATCTCATCCAGGGTCTTCCTCACCTGCGCTGTCCTTCCACCCTTCTGAGCATGATGTCCTTCTCCAAGGACCAGTCCCTCCTGGCCACATGCTAAAAGCATGTGAGATGGAGCTTCAAATCACTAGCAGCCGAGAACAAACTTGGTTTCACCCTCTCCAGACAGACCTATGTGTTTTCTTGGCAGTTCATGGTATGTTCAAGATTCTTCTCCAGTACCACAATTCAAAGGCATCAATTCTTCTGTCATCCTTAGTCACTGTCCAGCTCTCTGATGCATAGCAAGTAATTGTGAAGACCATGGCCTGGAATAGGCACAACTTGATCTCTAGAGTGACATCATAGCTCTCCGGTACTTTGGAGAGGTCCTTGATGGCAAACTTTCCCAGTGCAATTCGTCTTTTGATCTCCTGACTGCTGGTGCCAAGAGTCTTGACTGTGGAGCCGACCGAGCTGTAATTGTTAAGGTTCACCATCCCTGCCTCTAAGGAGCACGCTGAGAGCACTTTCTCCAAGACACATTTGTTCTTTTCACAGTCTGTGGGATATTCAGTACTCTTTTTTCTTTTTTTGTACTCTTGTCCAACAACCACAACTCAAAGATTTTTCTTCGGTCATCTTTAGTAACTGTCCAGCTTTCAGAGCAAGTATCTGAAAAGACTTAGCTTGATTCAGGCACACCTTAGCCTTTAAATTAGCACCATTGCTCCTTAGCACTTTCAAGAAATCTTTGATAGATTTCCCCAATGCAACACATATTCTGATTTTTTATTACTAGTACCAAGGTCTTTGTTGTTGCTGTGCACCATCGAGTTAGAACTGACCCATAGCTAGCTCTCTGGCGTGTTTGCAGAGGCAGTTAATTGCACGGGAGGCGAATGCCCATCCTTCTCCCCTGGAGCAGCTGGTGGCCTCGAAATACATATACCTTTGGGATTGCAGTGCAGCTTCTTGCCACTAGGCCACCGGAGATGACAGTCATAAAAAAAGGCTTCGGGTCTTTTGTTCACAGGGTCACTATTAGTCATGCTTGACTTGATGGCAATAAACAACAAATACCATGGAATACTTGACTGATTTCTTTGCTTGCTGGTGCCAGTAAATTTCAAGTAATTAGTAAACTGGAAACAATAATTGGAAGCAGGAGGGGCATCCGCTTTCTAAACTACATGCTTCTGGAAACTTTATGAACTTTGATGAACGCAGATAGTTGTAGAAGGGCTTCAAGTCTTTTGTTCATAGGGTAGTTATGAGTTGTGCTCTACTCGAAGGCAATCAACAACAATTAGTAGAAGTAGATGGAGCAGAATGGGAGCCATGTTTGACCTTGCAGCCAAATGCTATTGTTGGGGATATCCCTTAGATAGTAAAGGTCAGACTTAGCTGTCTCCATGTTGTCCTTGTTTCTTTCACAGCAGAAAATAACAAAACTATGACATGTAATTAATGCATTATTGATAAATCATTACTTAATGATAGACCATTCACTCATTTCAATGAACTATATGTAAGTAATAACATGATAGACAATGTTTCCATTTGCAATCCAGAGAAAAACAGAAGAGTGTCCAATGTTAACATTGCTCACCTAAGTTTTAATCACTTTATTTTTAATCTATATACAAAAGAATAAAAGAAGTTTGCAAATATTGGAAACAAGGCAACCAAATTGTCTTCATTTCATAAAATAGAATTATGTATTTGGAAAATCAGAGAATCAACTAAAAAATTATGTATAGCTTTTCCTTTTCCTCTCCAGCTATATGAGTGAAAGCACCATCATTAATGACACAGTGAAAATCTGGACCAAGAAGTTCAAGACCAACTGACTACTGCAGTGGAAGCTAATGGTTATTGATGTTCTTCACTCTGGGATGGTAACAATTCCTAAGATAGAAATTCGAGAAAAACTAGCAAAAAAATGTACGACCACACAGATGTGATCTTTGTGTTTGGATTCAGAACCCGCTTTGGTGATGGCAAGACTGTGGGCTTTGGCATGATTTATGACTCCTTGGATTAAGCAAAGAAAAACAAACCCAAACACAGACATGCAGGACATAGTCTGTATGATCAGAAAAAGACTTCAAGGGAAACGGCGCAAGGAGCGCAATAACAGGATGAAGAAAGTCAGGGGGCTCGCGAATGCCAACATGGGAGGTGGCAAATAGAAGGAATAAACATTCTCCAGTAGAATAGAAGGAATAAACATTCTTGACCTGCAATGACTGTGGCTTTTTCGCCAGAGGATTAATAAACTATAAAATTCATTAAAAAATTATATATTAAATATTCATTGAAGCATTTTTATAATAGGGGGGAAAAAGAAACTTATCTATACACCTAAACATGTGTTTCTGCACACAGGATTATCAGGTACAAGACAGAAGAAAGCAAAACAGATAATACTGTGGGATGGTAGATAGAGTACTAAGAAAATAAGTAGGATTTCACTGGACAAAAAAGAGACAGAAGTGAACTGCTGACAAGGACAATCATGTGTGCCAAAAGCATGGAGTCCTGACAGGCTATCCACTAGGATTCCATAACAAATTTGGTATCCTTGTGATATGTTTAAAATATGCTTCTCTCAATGGTAATCTGAGTATGTTAAAAAAATGATAATATATGCATAATACTTACTGATAGCCAAAAATATAAAATCAAATATGCTGCCCTTTATATGTCACTTTTAAAATGGTTTTTAAATTCATTTGGGAGGCACCGAAGGTCGTATTTTGGTCTATAAACTTGTTTTTATTTTCTTCAGCTTCTTTGAACTTGCAGGAGTGGCATCCACTTCCTAAACAACATGCCTCCGGAAACTCTATGAACTTTGATTAATGTTGATAGCTGTAGAGGGGCTGCAGGACTTTTGTTCATAGGGTCGCTATGAGTCGTGCTCTACTTGAAGGCAATCAACAATCACCACATGAGTAGCTGATGGTCTGTTCCACAATCAAACTGATATTTACTCCTGTTTTATTGATTATGCAAATTCATTTGACTTGGTGGATAAGATTATGGCTGACATTGAGAAGAATGGAAATTCCAGGACAATTAATAATTCTCACGTAAAACCTGGTGAGAGCCATGAATGTAGGAAAATTAGA